>NC_084908.1:4987943-5177943 GCF_949316345.1 Pungitius pungitius
GGTCAAATACGGAGCGTCCATTCAGGCCATTACGGAGGTGAGTGTGTGAAACACCCCCTGTAGATACACAACACTTTTGCATTTTATGCTCATCTTTCTGCCTCCGTCTGTCCAGTCTGGTCTGACGCCGATCCACGTGGCCGCCTTCATGGGCCACCTCAACATCGTTTTACTTCTGCTGCAGAGTGGAGCGTCTCCGGATGTCCGCAACATTGTGAGTCCTGGCAAACGGTTTGTTCCGCTCTCTGTAGTCAGTCGGAAACGGGAAAGTTTCCAAAACCATTTACAGAAACTCTCCCCTCTACATAGCGCCACAACACAAGAGACATTATTTCGGGTCACCTTTGATATAGAACAGGTCTATGACTTGTTATTTTATTGGCCAGAATAAATAGGCTGGATAATGTAATTTGTCATTTCTGTCTCTATATAAGCTCCGCCTCTCCTCCGTGCGTTCGAGCTGCTGAATGTCTAGCTCCGCCTCTCATTATAGCAATATAACATCTTATTTATTTATCTTTTGTACATTCTACCAGCTGATTGTTAAGCTCCGCCTCTCACACTTGGTTTCTTCTTGCTGACAGCTCTTAAGCTGCGCCTCGTTCTCGTGTGCTCTACCATTTTACAGTTAAGCTCCGCCTCTTGCCTTTGCATTGGACCATTTTACCGTTAAGCTCCGCCTCTCCTCTGTGCATTCTAGCAGAAGAAAATGTCTTCGTTGGCATAAAGCAAATTTTGCATTTCAGTATTTTTTTCCAGCCGCCGGTTTTCCTAATGCGACCCCAGGAGTGTGTTTTCTTAATGCTCACAAACGTCCCGTCTCTGTACCCCAGCGTGGGGAGACGGCTCTTCACATGGCAGCACGAGCAGGTCAGATGGAGGTGGTTCGCTGTCTGCTGAGGAACGGAGCGTTGGTGGACGCCATAGCCAGGGTGAGTCAGCTGTGGCCTTCCGCTCGTCACAGAGAGGCAATGTTTCATCCTCCAACTGGCGAAAGCGAGCTCACGGGCCGCGTTGCCCCAGGATGCTGTCTTATCTAATACAGCCGCCTCGGCCCGTCTCTCTGCCGTCTCATCCCTCAACCCCAGGAGGACCAGACTCCCCTCCACATATCGTCCCGTTTGGGGAAAACCGATATTGTCCAGCTGCTGCTGCAGCACATGGCTCACCCGGACGCTTCCACCACCAACGGCTACACCCCCCTCCACATCTCCGCCAGGGAGGGCCAGGTAGAGACCGCTGCCGTGCTGCTGGAGGCCGGAGCCTCACACTCGCTGGCCACAAAGGTGAACACAAAACACACAAGTTCTGACACGGACTCACAAACAGTTTGTAAAACGCGGGTTTGAAACAGACCCTTTTTCTCCCTTTTCCTTCCGCAGAAAGGATTCACTCCATTACATGTAGCAGCAAAGTATGGAAGCCTCGATGTAGCGAAACTTCTCCTTCAACGCAAAGCTCTCCCTGATGATGCCGGCAAGGTGACCAGGAAATCTGGGTTATTTCTGCACATTGTTTGAATAGAGACAAAGTGTGATGGAGATGGATAGTGCTGTAAGCGAGACGGAACTCCACACAATAACCACGGTTTCAACCATTTAATCAAATCCCTGCCTCTTACAGAATGGCCTGACTCCGCTGCATGTAGCAGCGCACTATGACAACCAAGAAGTAGCTCTGCTGCTGTTGGATAAAGGGGCGTCGCCCTTCGCTACTGCAAAGGTTAGTACGTCGGACACCGTGTGTGCTGCATTCTGTGGAGCGACGCGTCTAACTGCTGGCCCTCTCCAGAACGGCTACACTCCTCTCCACATCGCCGCCAAGAAGAACCAGACGAACATCGCGTCTGCGCTGCTGCAGTACGGGGCGGAGACCAACGTTCTCACCAAGCAGGGGGTCAGCCCTCTGCACCTGGCGGCCCAGGAGGGACACGCCGAGATGGCCGGCCTGCTGCTGGGCAAAGGAGCTCACGCCAACACAGCCACCAAGGTCGCACACAAACACACGCTGGTGTTAAAGCTTCACGTCACACATCTCCCAAACATTGCAACCACCAGATTTTTCCGTCACGCCTTGATTTCTGCTTGTGCGATTTACCAAAAAACAAGCGATTCAGCCAAGCAGTTAGACACAAGGAGTGAGCTCCGTGCTTTGCGTGTTGCAGACCGGACTGACGCCTCTGCATCTCGCAGCCCAGGAGGACAGAGTCAGTGCAGCAGAAGTGTTGGCCAAACATGATGCCAACCTGGATCAGCAAACTAAGGTTGAGTGTAAACACTAATTACTAATGATGTGATTATATAGAGGTAGTAACAAGGATTCCCAGAATATCATCTTATGTGACACACTGGCTCGTTAATAGGAATCCCCCAGGTGTTTTAGGGTTGTTATTTACTGCAGGATGTTGTGTTCACTGGTAAGGAATGTAAGAAATGTCAATACAAATATACAAGTACAGCATATCTGCCACCTGCTGGCTTTAAGGAAGCATGACGGTATCGCCATCATTAGGAGTTTTACCTTTTTATGTTGTTGTTTTTGTAGCTTTGTATACACAGCTACTTCACAAAGCAGGTATACATTTACATTTCATCTTTTCTTCAGCTCGGCTATACCCCTCTGATAGTGGCCTGTCACTATGGAAACGCCAAGATGGTGAACTTCCTGTTACAGCACGGCGCCAGTGTCAACGCCAAAACCAAGGTAGGGTTCAAACGTCAGTCGGCGTCGGACCACCAACTTCAATGGTGTTATTTCAGTGATATGCTCTTTCTTTCTGTAGAATGGATACACACCCCTTCACCAGGCAGCACAACAAGGGAATACACACATTATCAATATGTTGCTGCAGCATGGCGCCAAGCCAAATGCTACTACAGTGGTAAGATGAAATGTTTTTACTTTTATTCTCTATAATAAAATGCAAAAATAAATCTCTTTTCTGTGTCCCATTAATCATTTGTCTTTTTGTTAGAATGGAAACACCGCTCTGTCTATCGCCAAACGCCTGGGTTACATCTCTGTAGTGGACACACTGAAAGTGGTCACTGAGGAGGTCATCACTACCACGACGGTAAGCCTGTGGTACCTTCAGACTAACCAGTACGTTTTGCGTCAAATTTCCCCCCCACAAATGACTGAAATGTTCTCTCTCTGGTTCCCCATGACCCTGAATCATAACGCCACCAGACGGTCACAGAGAAACATAAGCTCAATGTTCCTGAGACCATGACTGAGATCCTCGACGTGTCCGATGAAGAAGGTGAGGTTCCTGCTACACAAAAAGAAAAAGAAAAAAGAACGTGCTGTTTACGAAGAAGTGTTCAGGTTACTCATATTATCAGCTACACTAACTCAAAGCTGTTGAGTAGTTATGCAAAGTGTGTTGTGGGTAATGTAGTTTTGCAGCCGGGGCTGTGAAAGCTGTATGCATCATTGCCTTGGGGCTGGAAGAAGAGCCATAGTCCCAGATGTCTGTGGAGCTAAAGTTACAGAATTGGATTATTTCCTCCTCATGCATGATCTTATAGAGGTCTATGAGAGAATGAATCTACTTCTCACTTGATTTATTCACTCAGTTAAAATGTACTTCATGGTCTCAATTTTTAGCTTCAAGTCTTCTTCAATACAACATGATGGTTTTTTTTGTGAATGATGGTCTACTCAGAGTCAAAAAGACCATAGAGCAGAGTATGCTTTAGGACCGGGTCTACCTTTTGATTGACGGGTCCCTACAACAGTTGTCCAGGAGGTTTCTATGTTTTCATCTTAAAACTTAGACTAGTATGTTGCAAATTTAGTATGAAATGGCCCAGAGACTGAAGGTTCTCACATTTCAAAGAAGCAGCAGGTTTTGATAAAAGAGCCACGGTTTGTTGAATCTTCTCATTTCTACGCTCCTCGTCTTTGTTCCCAGGTGAGGACACCATGACCGGTGATGGAGGGGAGTACCTGAGAGCCGAGGATCTCAGAGAGCTGGGTGACGACTCTCTGCCTGGACACTACCTGGACAGCTTCAGCTACATGAGCCACAACCTGGACAGGTCTCGACAAAACGCGCACATCCATGCACTACACAAAACAGCCGATAAATGACGTGTAAAAAGACAAAAACATACGAATCCAACCGGCTTTTTCCAACAGGCCGCAGCTCACTCCAATTCACCAAAGCTTCTGTCAGAAGGACGGAGTTCTCATCGAAGACATGCTGACCAGCCACCAGGTAAGGACAAAGCTTGCAAACAGTGCACGGCTTACTGTAGAAGTGTTTGGGACCCAAACTGGGCTGCTTGTCGCTGCGCAGGTGTCCTCGCTGTCCAGAGAACACGACAAGGACTCGTTCCGCCTGAGCTGGGGTGCCGAGCACCTTGACAACGTGGTGCTGTCCTCCAGTCTGCTGCACTCTGGGTATACACACACACACACACACACAACATTCACACTGTTTCTAAGTTTATAAGTGACACTAAAGAATGATTTATTCTTGAATTGGAGACTCCCTCTGTCACAGGCTCTTCACTAGCAGGATCGAAAGAGTCACCACTGAATCATTAGTTTTCACTCCTTCACGTCTGTGTGTTCTTTTTATGTCTTTTTTCTGTCTCTGGTCTGGTTTCTCTCACTTTTACCTATTCTTTATTGTCTTTTTTTCTTTTTGTTTGTTGTGTTGCCTCTTTCTGCACCTTCTCGTCCTGGCTGTGGGTGTGTGTGTGTGTGATGGTTTGTTGTACTCTGCTTCTAGCCGTTCCTCTCCGTGCCTAGACCATGACAACAGCAGGTGATTCTTTATTCTTTATTTTGGCTACAGTCTCTTTACTCTCCCCTCCGGGCCCAGGCTTTTTTCTCATTCACTGTCCAAATATCTTCTCCTTCTCATCCTCCTATCTGTCTGCATGAATTCCTAATGCACTTTACGTTTCAATATTCAAAGGTTTTGCTCACTAGTGATTTTCTAATCAAGTGTTTTGTGTCCTTGATGTAGATCTGACTTCTTTAATCTTGAGCACACGCTGACACAAAGACCAAATATAGTATATTCTACCATATATAATACCACTGTATGTAGAGAATAACGTTGCACAGTAGGGCATTTATTTTCAACTGGATCTGAACTTGATAGAATAAAGCTGGCCTTTAAGAATGGTTCACGAATATATAGTGACATTTAAACTAAAACAGAAAATGTCATTCAAGCAGGAGTAAAGCACTGATGTTGCAGTTTTACTCGAGGCACATCTTCCAGTTAACGTGTGTCAACATTTCACAGACAGAAACCTTGACCATCACTGTAAACACTTGCTTGCCTAAAGATACCAGATATTTAAAACATATTTGCTCCTTAAAACACAAGATTACCCAGACATAATCGTGTTCAATGCCCTCCTCTTTGCTTGCCTGGCTTACAAATCAAATGCAAATGGAACTGGAAAGAAAACTGGCTGGAATGACATATGGCCTGCTGCGATATGCTTTTTTTTATACCAGAACTGAATGGTGTCATGGAGATTCCTTCTTGATGCAATGGCATTGGCTTTGTCTGCATGGAGGCTCAGGATCAACAGATTTAACTGTGCCAGAAGCGTTGCATAAATCAACCACCGATCGAAAAGAGAGAAACAATTAGCAGACTCGCTGGTCTCTTTTTTTTTTATTTTCTTAGCTTCCTGGTCAGCTTCATGGTAGATGCCAGGGGCGGGGCCATGCGTGGTTGCCGTCACAACGGCCTGCGAATCATTGTGCCGCCGAGAAAGTGTTCTGCACCCACGCGGGTGACATGCAGGCTGGTGAAGAGACACCGTCTGGCCTCCATGCCCCCCATGGTGGAGGGTGAGGGGCTGGCTGGTCGCATCATCGAAGTAGGACCAACTGGAGCCCAGTTCCTGGGGTGAGTGTGTCTGCCAAATGTGTGTGTGTCTCCTTGTGTGTGCGTGTGTGTGTGAGTGTGTTTACACTGTTGCGTGGTGTGTTCATCTTCTCTTCTTCATTCCTCCTCTGTGCTGCGCATGGATCAGTAAGCTCCACCTTCCCACAGCTCCGCCCCCTCTAAATGAGGGCGAGAGCCTGGTCAGTCGCATCCTGCAGCTGGGTCCTCCAGGAACCAAGTTCCTCGGGTAGGACCATGGTTGGGGGAGAGCCTCCCATCCCGGAACTGGTTACATACTCACCCATATTTTTCACCCACGTTTTTTTTTTTCACCTGTTCTTTTTTTTTTGGTATGCTATTTAATAGTTTCCTTTTCTTTACTTCCCCTGTTTTTTAGTACTATAAAAGCCTGAAACCACCTGACCCGTTGCCTTGTGTTGTTGTGTATCCCTATACTTTTCCTCCTTAGAAACAATCCCCTACTTAGTTGAATTTTGCTCCTGATTTGGAATTGATTTTCTCCTTGTGTTTGAATATTGTGCAAATGCCTTTTTCATAAAAAAAATTTCACGAGGTATGACATGCACCTTGCATTTTTGAACTCCAAATTTGAATCTTGACTTATTATCTGTTTAGTTTTGTTTTGTTTTACTGCATAAATCCACCAAAGCATCATCATAACTGCACCGAAGCCATCACAGACTTGTGCTTGACTTTACCGTGTCGCCATTTCTAGGCCCGTGATTGTGGAGATCCCCCATTTTGCAGCCCTGCGGGGAACGGAGAGGGAGCTGGTGATCTTGAGGAGTGAGACAGGGGAGAGCTGGAGGGAACACCACTGTGACTTCACGGAAGAGGAACTGAACCAGATACTTAACGGCATGGATGAAAGTACGACATCTTATCTAGAAAATTAACAAAGGGTTGTTGGTAGCTGTTTATATGTTGCATTAGGGGCATTTTTCATGAACACAATACACAGCAGCAAAGATGAGAAAATGTGGTAACATTAAGCCATGAGAAAGTAATGAATTAAAAAAGAACTGGAACAATCTGAAACATTGTCCTCCACACAATTCCCTGCTCATGTAGAATTCATACTAAACATATCCACTCTGCACAGAACTTGATTCTCCTGAGGAGCTTGAAAAGAAAAGAATATGCCGCATCATCACCCGAGACTTCCCGCAGTATTTTGCGGTGGTGTCGCGGATAAAGCAGGACAGTCATTTGATTGGACCAGAGGGCGGGGTCCTTAGTAGCACTCTCGTGCCTCAGGTCCAGGCTGTCTTCCCCGAGGGTGCCCTCACCAAGAAGATCAGAGTAGGGTTACAGGTACGTACGCTGAGTCAAATGTTCACAGTTGTGGCAACCGGTGGAGTTATGTTGACTGTCCTTACACGTTGTCCCAGGCTCAGCCCATTGAGGTTGAGGTGGTGAGAAAGATCCTCGGCAACAAGGCCACGTTCAGCTCAATCGTCACCTTGGAGCCGAGAAGGAGAAAGTTCCACAAGCCAATCACAATGACCCTCCCTATCCCCAAGAGCTCCAATAGTGACGGGCAAAGCGGAGTGTACAGCGGGGGGACCCCCACCTTACGTTTGCTTTGTAGCATAACAGGTAGGTGATCCACCCGAAAAACAGCAACAATAAGAGGCATTGTATGACATTCAAAATAAATACATGTATAATGCAATTTAAAAAGACTGCCTGGATCAGGAAATCCTGACATCATTTCTGTTTTTATAAATAATACCAAAGAAAAGTGATCAAGCGGTATAGCTTTGTGTTTCAGGTGGAACGACTCCCGCCCAATGGGAGGACATAACCGGCTCCACGCCGCTCACCTTTGTTAACCAATGTGTGTCCTTTACCACAAACGTGTCTGCGAGGTAAACTCTTCCGGTTTCTAAAGTGTCCTTTGCATGGGAGCGTGAGACTTTTCGTGATGTGGGTGATTTGACTGGATGTGTCCATCATATCTCTAGGTTCTGGCTGATAGACTGCAGACAGATCCAGGAGTCTGTTAGCTTTGGCTCTCAGCTGTACAGAGAGATCATCTGTGTTCCATACATGGCCAAGTTTGTGATCTTTGCGAAGACACTGGACCCCATTGAGGCCCGCCTGCGCTGTTTCTGCATGACAGACGACAAGATGGACAAGACCCTGGAGCAGCAGGAGAACTTCACAGAAGTTGCCCGGAGCCGAGACGTTGAGGTGAGGAATAAGTGAGAAGAGAGGAAAGTGTGGAAAGAGGATGGATTTATCTGAAGTAGAAAGAAGGATAGAAGTGTGGTATAAAGAAGACATGTTGTGGAATAAGTGCACTGAATAGTGGTTGCAGGGACACAACAAGAGGTTCATAGAGACACAGCGTACCAACTACTTATTATTACATTTCATTTCAAAATTCTGTCAACTTTTTTTGAGATTCTCACATCTCCACACAGGTGCTGGAAGGAAAACCCATATTCGCTGACTGCTTTGGAAACCTCGTTCCTCTAACCAAGAGCGGGCAGCACCATGTCTTTAGCTTCTTTGCCTTCAAGGAGAACAGACTGGCCCTCTTCATCAAAGTATGACTACAAATTGGATCAAAATGACTCAGAAAACAGAAACAAAAATATTTGTATGTCCATGACTTAATGGAGTGAATGGTTGTTTAACCCATGGACAGATTAGAGACACAGCACAGGAGCCATGCGGTCGTTTGTCCTTCACCAAGGAACCACGCACATATCGTACACTGAACCACAATGCCATCTGCAACCTTAACATCACTCTCCCAACATACTCTAAGGTTAGTGCCACACAGCACCTCTCAGTTTCTATTTACACAGCAGGGTCTTCTTTTTAGTGCATTGTGTAACCACGTTGTTTCCCATTTCCATTTTATTCGTCTCTCCAGGAGTCTGATTCAGACCAAGATGCAGATGATGAGGTATATAAACTTTATTTGATACGGTACCCCAAACAAATAATTGGGTCATAACTAGGTTCTGCTAACCATAATTTATTTCATCTTTTCTTGTAGAGTGAGAGGAGTGACAAGAAATGTAAGCTAAATTCTTGTTTTATTTTAAACATTTAGAATTTTGTGATTTATCTTTTAGAAATGGACCTCTTAATTAGAGAAGTATGGCATCCATTTCCAATGGTTGGGTTGTCTGTGCTAATGGTCAAAATTAGAGAAACATCTCATGACATCAGATCAGTTTTTAAAGTATTAGTTTAGAAATATTTACACATGTATGTACTAAGAAATACACTGATATATTTTACTTAAATTTAGAATAAGCCTGCAATCTTATTTTGCTCTACTAACACTGTACTGTTACATGTTTGTTACTGGAAGTTATGCTATGGCTGATGTACTCTGCATTTCCCTCACTGCAAATCCCACTGACTTTCTCCCACCCTTTCTATTTTTTATTTTCTATATTTCCTTTTTTATCAAATATGATGGTCAAAATAATACTTTTTATCCAAATCCTCTCAAAATTGATGTGTTTTTTTGGGCATTTTTCTTGTTATTTTATCTTTGATTTTTTTTTGGTTATAATATGCAGCATGAAAACTATTAATTTTGACCACTCATTTTTCTAATCCCATACATTTAACATTTTTACCAAAAAGTGTGGTGCTTGTTTATATTTTTTTATTGCTTATTTTTTTATAAATTTGGCAACTATTTTCATTCACCAACATTCCTCAGTTGCTTTCACTCATTCATAGAGTTGCACCACAATTCAAATCCATATTTGCAATTTTACATGATTTTACAAGCTGCTACCTTTTATCTGTAAGTAATCCCTTTCTCGAACAGTAGTTAATAACTATATCACATAATTTAATTGTTGTAAGGGAAGTATTTTACTTACAAATACACATTTTTTTAAAACTTTAAAACTGACATACATACCTCCTACTATCAAAAACCATTGTGTTTGTTTTTATTAAGTTAATTATGCTTTCTATCTTTATTTTTAAGCAGACATGGCTCTTCATGTCAGCAACAATCTTGAGAATTTTTGTTTGTCTGTTATCCTTACTTGTCCATTTGTTCCATATGTAGATATCTCTGTTCTCCTTGGTTGTTTTTGTGTACTCTCCTAGTATGTAGTGAATCAAATCATTAAGATATTATTCTCGCCCATCTTCTACCTGTTTTGTTCTCCTCTTGGCTTTGCTTCTGCTGTCGCTGCTCTTCTCCCCTCCAACCTCCTCTGGATCCCTTTGTCATCTTCTTTTTGGTCTTCTTTTCAAGACTTTCTTATCCCTTGCCCTGTCATTCTTCTCCACACTCTTTGAACTGAAGATGGATTTTTGATGGCATTGTCTTGATCACAGTTTTCTGATGTCTCTCTTCCCCACTTCATTTGTCCCTTATGTTCTTTACCCTTTTTGGTTATGAAACTTTTTTTAAATTAAAGATGATGAATCGGAATCAACTGAGACGTTCTCCTTGAGAAATAACCAACCTCTTGACCCTGCAACCCTTGCAAGCCCTGACCTTCTCTCAGACATTTCTGACGTCCGTTCATCTGCTATTCCAACGGCAGAGCAAATGGAGCCCTCGTTATATGATGAGAGAGCCGGAGCTACAGGGTTGGAAGAAAAAGCGCATTCGGCCATTGTGTTCAAAGACAGGTTGGAAAAGGTTGAAGGGATTCAAAGAGGTAGCATGGATGAAAGAAGACAGGAACAAGGACGAGTACAACGACATGATGCTACAAGAGAAAAAAGGTCTTTTGAAATAAAGTCTCCCTCTGTCCAAGAACCATGCTTACAGGAGATTTGCAATGAGGGGAAGACTTCAAGTAGATCTGCCACAGAGGTCAGAGAAATGTCAGAAAGGCTCTCCCACCTGAGCATTGACATGGACCAATATCTTGAGAGTTCTGTAGTGACATTTGGTTCACTGGAAGACCTTGTCCAAGATACATTTGAACCAGTCATTGTAAAGCTTGACGAGAAACGTCGTCCGCCAGATATAAAAAAACCTATTAGAAAGAAACTTCGAGACAGAGAGCGTTCTGGATGTAGTAGCTCTGAGGGTGAGCTTGAAAGGATGAGCTCAGAAGAGTCTTTAGATGGTGAGGTGGTTCTTAAGGAGAGTGGCCTTTTAACGACCACAGTTATGGATCCTCCTGCTTCTCCTTCAGTTGTTGAGACACCTATAGGATCAATAAAGGAAAGACTGAGAGCTTTGGAAAACAAAGTGGAAGAGGAAGGGGTGAACAAAGATACTCAAGAACGAATTCCTCAGGCTAAATATTCTATTGCCAAAAAGAAGAATGAGGCCGACATGCCAGAACTTCCCAGAGTTCCAACGCCCCCTAAATCCCCTGGATCTCAGACAGAGAGATTAGAGGAAACTATGTCTGTAAAGGAACTGATGAACGCATTTCAGACTGGACAGGACCCATCAAAAAGTAAGGCTGGCCTTTTTGAGCACAAAGCAGTGGCTCCTTCTGGTATTTCAACATTGATATCTGAATCAGGAGATTCTGATGAGTCACAGATGACAGAACAAAGTCCTACGCATGAGGCAAACTCTCAAACCCAAACTCAGAAGCTCACGAGTCTCTATCGAGAGAGTGATATCAACAAATTGGACGAAACAGATCTAGGGGATCAACCTGAAAGATTCATCACCGATAACTCAGAAGAATCGCAGTTCACTTCACGTAGTGTTTCCTTTGGGAAGAGAGTCAAATTTGCAGATGCTATTCAATGTGACGATGGAATTGTTAGCCCGCAGGTGCCAGAAAAGGAGACTATGTCAGTGAAGGAGCTGATGAAAGCATTTGGGAATGGGCATGATCCCTCAAAAACCAAAGCTGGTGTGTCTCCTCACATTTCAACATTGATATCTGTTTCAGGAGATTGTGAAGAGATGAACACCAGCAACCAAAATGCACCGCAAGAACCAAAACACCCAATCCCAACTCAGAACCTCACTCTTTTCCCATCAAGTGATGTCAAGAAATGTGTCCAAACAGACACAGAGGATCAACCATTGTCCTTCAGGGATAGCTCAAAGAAATCCCCATTAGTTTCAGGTAGTGCTCCTTTTGGAAAAATGGTAACATTTGCTGATGGAGTTCAATGTGACGACAGTGGGCTAACAAGTGTTAGCCCACAGGGAGAGACTTCAGAGTTGTCAGAGAAGGAGACTTTGTCCGTTAAGGAGCTGTTGAAAGCATTCCAATCTGGGCATGATCCCTCAAAAACTAAAGCTGGCCTTTATGAACACAAAGCCGGTGCTTCGTCTTGTATTTCAACATTGATATCTGAATCAGGAGATTCTGGAGAGATAAAGACAACTAAGCAAGGTGTTGCCCAGACGCCAAAATCACAAATTCAGAATCTTACAAGTTTCCAACAACAGAGTGATGGCAAGGAACGTTACACAACAGACTTAAGGGATCAGCCAGTTAGCTTAAGTAGAGATAACTCTGAGGAATTACAATTCATCTCAGATTTTTCTTATCTTGGAAAGACAGTAACATTTGCTGATACAATCCAGTGTGACAGTGGAAGCCAGGGATCAGAGTTGTCTCAGAAAGACACTACATCTGTAAAGGAGCTGATGAAAGCATTCCAGACTGGGCAGGAGCCTTTTAAGACTAAAGTAGGTTTGGTTGAACACAAAGCCAGTGCTTCTTCCTCAACAATGATTTCTGAATCATTAGGTCCCCAAGAGATACAGATGACTCAACACAGTCCCACACTGGAGCATACACCGCAATCCCTAACTCACAATGTCACAATTTTCCATCCACAAAGTGATATTGACATAGATGGAACGTTGGATTTAGGGTCAGAAACAGTCAACTTAATGAGAGATAACTCTGAGGAACTACAGCTAATTTCAGATATTTCTTATTTTGGAGAAACGATTGAAATTGATGATACAATTCAGTTTGATGATGTAACGGGAAGCCCTGAGCGAGAAGACCCAGACTTTTCAGGAGAGAGCAGGGGGAGGATGCATTTAGAGGAACCGGTCATGAGCATTGGTAGGAGTTTATCTGAAGATCTGCAGATCAGTCCTAATCGCCGACCTTCTGAGGACTTCAGTGCTGATATAAAGGCTGAGCTGGAAGACAGTCCTGAGTACCAGCTTTTCAAGCAGACCTCAACAGCTGAAGAGATAAGCAATCAACTGGAGGCACCTGAGGGGGAAACTGTGTCTGATTCTGATCCAAAGCCAGCATCCATCTCCAGTTCCTGTGTAAAAAGTTATATTGGGGAAACTTATTTTCCTGAGGATAAAATGAAAGATGATGATCTAAGTCCTGAAAGTCCCAAGCATGAAGGTATGGCTGAATCCTCAAACACAAATGTTCATCTTAAGAACTCTCGTTCCAGCTCAGAGGAGAGCGGTAACCATAAAGGACTCACAGTGACGCATCAAGTGAAAAATGAAATGTACACTTACTCTTCTGAGAGAAAGGAAAACCTTGCCATTCAGGATGAGAGTCTCCATGAAGCGAACAAGGAAAGCCTGACACCTGATCATGGAAGCAAGATGTTCTTTTCGCAAACTGACACTGAATTAACAGTGGTCAAAATCGGGGAGCCACAACTTCATGAAGTCCACATTGAGAGGAACACATCTATCCAGGCCTCCACTGCAGAAAAGGATATATCAGGGATGTTGTCCTTACTGAGCAGTGAATTGGATCAGTATCTAAAAAGTAGGCCTGTGGCACGTCAGCCAACAGGAGAAGACGTCGTCCTGGAGAAATTTAAACAAACAATATTAACAAGAGAAAGACGTGTCACTGATGAAAATGAAGCCACAACAGTAACAACAAAAGAAACAAATCATGCGCTGACAGAAGAACATCCAATTACGCGGGGGAGTGAAGAAATAGAGAATGAAATTGAAGAAGTAAGCAATACACCAGAGTTTTTGTCAATAAACGACTGGAATCAGTATGAAGAGCCTTTGCCTCTGGATACTCGACCATTCGAGGATGTTAACGGGCAGGATCAATTTGACATGCTTGCATCTTTTGCGGATGAAAATAGAGGAGTGACAGCAAATTGCACATTGCAAGAAACCGATAAAGGTGCAGTGGATTGTCATGTCACACAGAGAGGTGAAGTAATTGTGGGGGAATTTCAAGAAACCAACGCAACATTGATTGAAGAACTTCCAATGAATGAAGAGCGGGTAGAGAGAGAGGCTTCATATGAGCCATCTGGAAAGGTAAAAGACATTTCAGGCATGCCATCAGTGCTTAACAGTGACTTACATGGGTACCTCAAGGACAGGCCAGTAAAAATCACGCCCCCGGAGGAGAATGTTATCCAGGACAAGTTTGAAGAAGTTCATCTATCCAAAATCCACCCAGAAAAAGATGATCTTTTCCTTGAGGACTACCAGCAAGCTAGACTGACGAGTGATTTGGAAAATAAGGTAGATGTAGAGGCCAAAGAACATTTGCAGGCAGACAGAAATAGAATCACAGGATTATCACCAAGTTCTGATTTGGAGACACCATTCCAAGAGGTCTTTCTGGAGAGAAAGACACAGCAACAACCGTCTGCAGCTAAGAGAGATATGTCAGGGATGGCGTCACTGCTTAGTAGTGACTTAAATGAGTACCTAAATGAAAATCCAGTGGCAATTCAACTTCAACCAGAAGAAGATCTAGTCCATGAGAGCTGCAGAGAAGTTTTTCTGACAAGCAGTAATGTGGAGGATAAGATAGGCCTCGATGCAAATGAACCCCTACAAACCAACGCAGTAGCAGTCCCCAAACTGTCGATAAGTTCTGTTTTAGAGACACCATTCCAAGAAGTTTGCATGGAAAGAAAGACACAGCAACAACAGTCTGCAACTGAGAGGGATATGACAGGTATGTTGTCACTGCTCAGTGGTGACTTAAATCAGTATTTAACGGAAAAGCCAATGGCAATTCAAAGCCACCCAGAAGAAGATCTAGTCCAGGAGAGCTGCAAACAACTTATTTTTACAAGCAGTAATTGGAATGATAAGATGGGTGGAGAGGTGAATGAACACGTGCAGACTGACATTGTTGGCGCCACAGAATTGTCCCCAAGTTCTGTATTGGAGACACCATTCCAAGAAGTTTGCATGGAAAGAAAGACACAGCAACAACAGTCTGCAACTGAGAGAGATATGACAGGTATATTGTCCCTTCTTAGTGGTGACTTGGACCAACGTCTCGAGGAAATGCCGATGCAATGCCACCCAGAACAAGATGATCTTGTCCTTGAGGGCTACCAACATACTGGACAGACAAGGTGCGATTTGGAAAATAAGGTAGATGTAGAGGCCAAAGAACATTTTCCGCCAGACAGAAATACAATCACAGAATTGTCACCAAGTTCTGATTTGGAGACACCATTCCAAGAGGTATCTCTGGAGAGAAAGACACAGCAACAACAGTCTGCGGCTAAGAGAGATATGTCAGGGATGGCGTCACTGCTTTGTAGTGACTTAAATGAGTACCTAACCGAAAATCCAGTGGCAATTCAACTTCAACCAGAAGAAGATCTAGTCCGTGAGAGCTGCAAAGAAGTTTTTCTGACAAGCAGTAATTTGGAGGATAAGATAGGCCTCGATGCAAATGAACCCCTACAAACCAACGCAGTTGCAGTCCCCAAACTGTCGATAAGTTCTGTTTTAGAGACACCATTCCAAGAAGTTTGCATGGAAAGAAAGACACAGCAACAACAGTCTGCAACTGAGAGGGATATGACAGGTATGTTGTCACTGCTCAGTGGTGACTTAAATCAGTATTTAACGGAAAAGCCAATGGCAATTCAAAGCCACCCAGAAGAAGATCTAGTCCAGGAGAGCTGCAAACAAGTTATTTTGACAAGCAGTAATTGGGATGATAAGATGGGTGGAGAGGCGAATGAACACGTGCAGACTGACATTGTTGGCGCAACAGAATTGTCCCCAAGTTCTGTATTGGAGACACCATTCCAAGAAGTTTGCATTGAAAGAAAGGCACAGCAACAACAGTCTGCAACAGAGAGGGATATGACCGGTATGTTGTCCTTGCTCAGTAGCGACTTAAATCGGTATTTAACGGAAAAGCCTGTGGTGATGGGTTGCCAGTCAAAAGAGGAAGAGGTCTATGAGCACTTTGAGGAAGTTATTCTTCCAAAAGATACTGAAAGAGAAACTCTGTCATTCTCCCCTGAACATGAGATTATGTCACCAGACCAAACTGCAGACTTTGTGAATCCTGATAACGAGGGAGCCTTAGAGAGTGGATGGAAGACAACTTCCCACGAAGATGAAAGGCCAAAGAGTTTATCATCTGAAGAGGATGAGGCTAAAAACTCACCACGTTCACATTTTAGTGACTCAACTGAAGTGGAAGTAGGCATTACGACGTCATTTGTCACAACGGATGACTCCAATAATGATCAGAAAGATGTTGTTGCAGAGTCAATTCTCAAAAAAAACGATTTTTGGCAAATAACAAATAGGTCTGACACATTACAACGACCGGATAGTTTGGGGAACTTAAACACTGTGCTTTCTGGTGACCCAGCTGAAGACCTTTGTCAACAAGACTCACTGGAGACAAGTCCTCAAAAGGACGATGGATCATCATACAAATCGCCTGATTCAATTGAGCCAAGCCCTACCGGAGAATGCCCTAGTCCAGACTCTCTTGAGGGAAGTCCCACTCAGTCAAAAGATGCAGAACCTAAGACGCCAGCCAAGACAGCTGTTTATGAGGATTATGCATCCCAGCTGAAAGCATGTTATGCTTCTGACAAAAACCTTTACAGGGATGAAATTGAGAAAGAAGATCAAGAAGAGCGAGAAGAGCGAGAAGGGCAAGAAGATCAAGAAGAGCGAGAAAACGCATATGGGATCGTCCAAATGGAGGGTAAGATGAAGGACCTACATTCTTACTCAGCACAGATGGAAACCGATGGCAGCACGTATTCAGGCACCAAAATATATGACAGTGAAAATCTTCAGTTGCTCGTAAGGCAAGACTCTCTTGATGAAGATGATATAGAGGATGAGGCCGCCAATAAACAGTTCACCCCAGAAGAGGAGATGTTTAAAATGGCTGCAAAGATTCAAACATATGATGAGATGGAACAGGAGGCTAAAGTAAAGAGAGACAAATCAGAGACAGGTGCTCTCAGAAATGAGGAGGCAGATCAAAAAAGATTTACACAGCTCGATGCTGAAAAACTGTGCCCTGCAAAGGACAGAAATCCACCAGATAAAACACATGATCAAACACCAGGTCATGAGAGAACTGCAGATCCCTTTCAGTTTCAGGAGGGAAAGCTTTTTGAGATGACCAGAGGGGGAGCTATCGATATGACTAGAAGAAGTTTCGATGAAGGGGAAGGCTATGCATTTTTTCATATAGATGAACATGCTGTTGATGAGGTTGTGCCAGAGGAGCCCGAGGAATGTAAAACAAAGTATCTAGCTTTAGAGAATAGTGATCATATTTCAGATGCGACCCTTGAAGAGATGCCTGAATCAGATCTAACTCATGGTGAGAATGACACGATTCCTACTCCCAAACCCAGATCTCTCATCAGACCCTCAAATGACACGCCCGAAAGAAATATGCTCCTCCCTGAAGCTGATCTTGGCAGTTCCACAGATGTTGATCCTTGTTCCCCAGGTGCTTTGGAGAGACTGACCAACAATCAAAGTGAGTGCGGAAACCTTGAACGCTTTGGTCTAGGCTACCTAGATTCAACCATAGCTGACCTTCATTCAGCGTACTCAGAGCGGAGCCATGATTCATCAGACTCCTCTCCTGAAGAGGAGGAGGAAGAGGAGGAAGATGAAGAAGACCAGTGCTCAGTTATAGAGATGTCCTTGGCAGAGGCCGGTATCTCAGCATATCATCAGGATCCACCCACCGCTTTGGGAATGACTGTGAAAGACTCACCGAAATCTCTGCCTAATCAGGTTAAAAGAACAGCCGAAAAAAGGTCAACTTTGGATCGAAGGACTAGATCTGAGACTGATAGTAGCCCAAATAAAGCCTTGAATAAAGACTGTAGGAGTCATTCTGACAGTAGTGAACCAACTGACGACACCACTAAGCAACAGAAACCTCAAGCTCAGGCAATCTCTGCCTCCTCTCCCCAAAGAAAAGAAATCCAACTCACAGAGACAACTGAAACATCAGTTAGGTCCTCTTTGGATGCTGATTATATGAGCAGCGCTAGTCAGAGTCCAGACTCTGTTATCCCCGCATATGACATTGCGGTCTCACACAGTACTGATTCAGAGGTCAACCCGTTGCCAGGTGTGCAACCATCGTCTGGGAGAGAGGATGTATTTCAGACTAGCCCAGCCTGGGATGCTACGGTGGACACTCAGATGCAGAGAGCCTTCGATGAACCAGCGTCAGACTGTACTCCAGGTATGGCCAGAACTACATGAGCTTTTGCTTTCCTATTTCTTCTCCTTGGCAGCAAGAGCCCTCTTCTCTTCCCAAGAACATAATGCAACCATTATTCACTTGTTGTGATTTGTCATGTCACATCTTTCATTGTGTTTACTTGTTTGAATTTTGTCTGTGTGTGCGTGTTGTAATGTTTTGTATGTTCATAAGTCACTATCCCATCTGTGTTTGTTTAAATGCAATCTCAAGATTGAATGCACACGTTGTTAAAGAAGGTGTCGCTTTAACAATGTTGATGCAGACTTCCATATTGGGATCTGCTCTGCTATTACGGCTTTACTAACATTAGCATCCACGTTGCTTATTAAGCACAATAATATCAGTGCTTACACTAATGATTAAAAGCTTGATGTGCTATTTGTGATCAGATAATAATAGTCTGTAAACAGGTCAACTCATCCTTAAAATGAAAAATCCAACCTTTGTGTTATCATCAATGAAGACATCGCAGACCCACATTTCATCTTTGAGTATTACAGCCCATAACATAGATTCTTCAGGAAATAGCATTGTAGAGCCACACTTACAAAGTATATTACTTAAACTGGTACCTGCAATGTGAGAAAAGCATTACTATGAGATAAACAGGTAGTAGAAGTAGTATACACCATGAACTATATTAAAGATGTTCAAATGTAATGTTTGGCTCTGACGGCATTTTTTAGTAGATTGGCAGGATGATGCTGACAGGAAAGAGGAGACGTTGGCTATCGTTGCAGATCTTCTTGGCTTCAGCTGGACTGGTGAGCTGTCAAACAATGCAATCATTTTGCAAGTATTTTCTTTGAGTTGGAACTGATGTATTTGTTTGCAGAACTTGGAGAATAGCTAAGAATGAATCTATGTTCAGGTAGAAAAACACACATGTTGTGGTTAATTATTAAAAAAAAAAGTTTTAATCCCTTGTTTACCCTAGAACTGGCAAGAGAACTGGAATTCAGTGAGATTGATATCCAATTAGTGAGAACAGAGAATCCTAACTCCCTCCAAGAGCAGAGCCATGCCTTGCTGCAGCGCTGGGTTGAGCGGGAAGGCAAACATGCCACAGGTACAGACATTTTTCAAGTATTTGTCAATTTAGTACTATTAAACAATTCTGAGTTGGAAGGTATTGAATTAGCTTTTTACCTCCATGCACTGAAAGTCCAGTTCATTTTGAGAACATTTTGAACTAATCACCTATGCAATTCAAATTCAATGTATTTTTACATTTGAATATTTGAATATTTCTTTGGTGTTTTTGTTAAATACTTTTTGAAGTATAATAACAATTGATTAATCCTTCCACAGAGGATTGTCTGATTAAGAGACTGACCAAGATCAATCGCATGGACATTGTCCATCTTATTGAAACGCAGATGAACAAGTCCGTTCAAGAGCAAACATCTAGAACCTATGCAGAAATTGAGAAGACACTGGATCACAGTGAAGGTACTGACATCTCCAACACTCAACTATGCAAAAACCATGCTGTATTTGTGTGTCGGTTTGCACTTTAACTCCTCATGTGTGTTTTTCAGTGTCAGTCGCCCTATCTTTAGTGCAAGATGATGCAGACAGCCCCAGAGTTGTGAGAAGGGTCGAGTCCGACCGCAGGCCACCCCCAGCTGTTTCTGAGGAGGACCTCTCAGTTGCTTCCCTGCTCGATATTCCCTCTTGGGCAGAGCCTGTTGGACACACCCACTCAGAGAGCATGCATGGCGACCTGATGGAGGAGCTTGAGATCCCACAGTTAGTAGTTTAATTGATTTGAAGAAACAAGTGTCACATGCAAAGGGATTGCCAATATGGTCCCGTTGCCAATTGTTTGTGGGTGTTGCCCTAAAGTCTTGTTATGTTACAGCTTTGACACCAATTAATTTCATAAGTAAAGGGGATCAATTAGCCTGCGTTTGACCTTTGGTGAAACGCGGAAGTATAATTCAACATCAACGGTGTTCTTGAGTTACTATTGTTGACATCATATCATCTTAAGTCATATTTTGTGACCATGCCTTCTTTTTCTGTTACAGTGAATTAAACCCTAACATGTGGACCTCTGAAGATGTAATTACAGAGGAAACTGCAAGTTACGACAACTTAGATGAGCAAGTAAGTACGCTTGTGACTAAAGAAGAATCAGCACTGGGGAGCCGACTAACTCAAGTTTCTGACCCCAAACTGAAAAACCAGCAAGATGGCAGCGGTATTGAAGTTCATGTCCCCATGCTGTTGCAAGGTGGCACTCAGTGTCAAGTCCAAGATGTCTGCAGCCGAATCTTGACGTTGAAGCAGTGTGGTTGTGAAGATGAGCAAGGGCAATCGCAAGAAATTCTAACACCTATATCTATCAATGACTTCAATGAGTCAGACGAAGCTGAACCTGACTTCAGTGAGCTTTGTGATGAAAGCTTCTTTACACCACAGTATGCAGACACAGCTAAAAACCCTATCCTGTTTGACCAATCTACTCTGACCATGCCTTTAGGTGGAAACATAGACTTTGAACCTTTCAAGTCAAGCAAGAGTGAAAATACAATATCCCAAGGTCACAGTGATAGTTATCTGGAAAACATGCCATTCATTGATGATTTGATCGAACCTATTGCTACAGCCAAGTACAGCTTGGTGAAACCATTCGAAATTAAGGTACCAAACACCAAATTGCTACACAATCTGGCAAAAGACCATGCTCAGGTGGCTTGTGACTCAACTGATTTCAACCAACTTGTACAACTATCACCTGAGAAAGATGTAACACCATGTTGCACTGATATAGAGAACAGCCTTTTGACCCCGAATTCTTTGGCAAATGAGAAGCAATGTGGCTCATTTTTAGCTGTTGATGAAAGGGGTCTATTCCTTGTGAAGCCATGGGTATTAAACAACCCAATAAGTAGACAGTTGTCCCCCGAATCTTTCATGCCAATGCGTTGTAATAGGCCAATGTCTTCTGACTGTCATCTTGGGGGGGACAAGGTTTTAACTGAAGAATTTTCAAATATGTCAGATAGCAGTAGGGTTCTCTCAGCAAGGTCTCCTTGTAGTTCACAAGATGTGACAATTCATTTCAGTGAAAATGAATTTGACCTCAGTCAATCAGAAACAAATCAATGTGCCCCACTGTTTGGTTTGAAAGATTTTGCTACACACTCCGAGTCATTTGAGTATTGGAATGACATAACGTCACTCTCAACTGACTGTCAAGTAACTCAATTTAGTTTACCTATACAGGAAAGTGTACAGAAAAATAGTGATTTTGCAGCATTCTCACCAGTGACATCAGATATCAACCCTGATAAGTTTTCAGATACTGATTGCCGACCATTCTCACCAGATTCACAGACTTCTCAGTGCAGTTTCTCATTCCTTGAACTCTTGCTCTCGGAACATACACGCGGCCAACTTATGAGTCAATATTGTGAGTATTTTTTACTTTATTCAGGAGGTGATTCCCTCTCTCAACTACTTACCTCAGCTCCTTCTACAAATGAATACAATGAACTTGGGCAGGGCAGGCTTTTGACATTAGAATTACAATGTTTGGATGAAGAACGCACAGATGCACCAGATTTATTAATAAGTCATGTAAAAAATGAAAAAAAGGAAACAGCAGTTTCAACAGCAAAAAATATTACATGTGCAGATGTCAAAAGCACCCAATTTGCAGATTCAGAGTGTTGGAGTCAAACAGAAAAGTCATTTCAGCTCAGGACACTGTCATCTGAAGCACCGAAACAACAGAAAGGTGTTAATCCATCGTTCCTTGATTACTGGTTTTCTAAGTTTGAACCACACTTCCCTGAAAACATGTCATCACAAGGACAGTTAAATAATGATTTAACAAACATTTCACAAGAATCCTCACAGCACGATGAAATATTGTTTTGGGTGAAAGATTCATTCAGAAGTAACCCGTGTTCAGATCAAAAAAATCACAAACAATCTATAAACACTTGTCATACGCAACAACTACCTACATCCGGACCAATGGTCTTTGACCTGGTGACTAGACCAAAATGCCTTTTAAAGTTTACAAATAACTTAGCTCCAGTGTCAAACACGGAAACGTTTTTAGTTAGTTCTGCAAACAGTGAGAGAAAATGTGCACTATTTGAAGATGGCTTAAAACGATTAGGAGCACAATGAGTCAAGATCACCATTGGGAGGGCCAGAGAATGATTTATACCTTAAAAAGACATTGGATGAAACAGGAAAAACTTCTCCAAAGTTTGAATCCTTCCCAGAATCTGGTTCGTCAGATTCTTTGTCTTCTCACATTCCATTTGGCCAAATGAAGAGTCAACATTGTAACTATTACTTACAGTACTCTAAAAGATGCACTGACTTGGGTCTTGATGACAGCAGACCAAAGTCCCCGCAGTCAGGTTCCTCAGACTTTAAACTACATCAAATATTTAGTGAAAGAGCTGTGTCCCCAGAATCTGTGTCCTCCGATTTTGACTATTTGCTCCTGCAGGAGCGGCGCTCTTTTCCTACATACATGACATTAAATGAGAGGGTCAACATTGTAACTATTATTTACAGTATTCTGGAAGTAGAGCAGTATCACCACTTACAGCACTTTTAGATGGTGAGTGTCTTGAAACTGGTCTAGAAGAATTGTTTGATGGCAACTGTCCTGACTCCCCATATTCACTTATTTCACAAGTTGACACTAAACACACAGGTGTAAATATAACTGCAGCCCCATCATTGCCCTCTGCAAGACCTTTTACGTATGCAGATGTTGTGCGGGGCATTTCACATGACAGACCAGTAGACGACTCTTTGGTTTGCAAACCTTTTGAGGTAATGCTTATCCGCCATCCATTGACGTCGTCAGAGAAGGAGTCCACTCACTCCTCCATAGAGGACTGGCTCACCAATTTAAGACCAGCGTCTCCCGAGTCAGTGGCGTCGCAAAGTGAAGATAGGCCCCTCTCAGCTGATTCACCTGTTCCTCATTTTGGATCTTTGCTGAACAGTTATACTGTGGAACCTTCTAGGCACCAGTCCTTTACACCACAATCAACATGTTCAGACTGGGAAGGCACTGACTTGTGTCTTGAAACCCTGTTTGATGACACAAGACCAGAGTCTTCGCAGTCAAGTTCATCAGACGTTGAAATACATAAACTATTTAGTAGCAGGACGTTTACCCCTGAGTCCACCAATTCAGACATTTTACCCCTTCAGGACTGGTTAGAGATTAGAGCATCTTCCCCAGAATCTGTGGTTTCATTTAAACACAGTTCTTTATCGCACAGATTTTATGTTGAGAATTTGTTGGATGACCTAAGACCAGATTCACCAGATTCACTCTCTTCACTAATGGAAACTAAGCAATTTAGATTAAGTGCACCTAAATGTCACCTTTTTCCTGTTACTTCAACACTTAAAAATGCCGATGTTGTGAGACTCATTAGTATCGAAAATCAAGCAAATTTCTTCTTTGAAGAAAAAATATCAGCCCACGATATTTTTTTCTCTGACCTCAAACAATTACATCCTGGAAACCCATTAGGCCTACATGAGAAAAAACTGATACAACTCAGACTTCTCCCCTCTGAATATGAATCACCTGATTCCACAATACATGATAAAGAATACACAATAACACAAAAGCCTCTTCTCAAGAACTTAATGTCCCATTTGCACGATCCACCCTATAAGGGAAACTGTGCTTGTTTTGTAATACGAGTTTATGAATCTTCTTTTGAAAAACCTTCTGAAATAGGTGAAACAGCAACCACAGGTTCTCACCAGCATGTTGCTGAAAGGGAATTTAATAACAGTCCCACACTTTGTTCATATACGCTACCAGCACCTGAAATAATATTCATTCAGCAGAGACCGCCGTCTCCGGAATCGTTCTCGTCACTTGATGAGTTCACCGCCCTATCTCCTGACTCACAAATTCCTCACTTTGACTTTCAACCTTATTATTGCTTTAATTTGTCAGAAAATGGATCAGTTTCACCAGACTCCATGATACTGGGAAGAGATTCTGGTAATCCATGTGTTGATAGATTATTTGACGAAATCCGACCGGACTCTCCGGAGTCCATTGTGTTGGACAGGGAATTACAAGAGTCCTCCATTGACATGTTGTCAAACGTGCAGTACAAGCAGACATTTCTTGACTACTGGCTGTCTGAGTTAGCACCACCTACTCCTCAAATGATTGAATCAATGGAAGATTTAGATGACGTTTCAAACTTGCTTCCTAGTGAGGAAAGTCTGCCAGAGGAGACTGTTCCTGCCGACAAATTCAAAGATTTATAAGTCAGGAGGAGAGACCCACATTGCTCAGCAAAATCTTATCATTATGAAAACATCTTACCAGACTCCAAACCATTACAGCCTTCCTCAGCATCCCACTGAAAAGAACCTGATCTTACAATAATTATTTAACATCCTGAAATACTCATGCTACTAACTTAACGAGTTGAGACGGGACCCATAGCTTTTTCCTCAAACACAATTCACCAGTCTTTTTGGTCAAGCCTCTTACTAGGACAGAATATATCCTTGACTACATGATAACAGATCATATAGCATTAGCCAGTTTTGCAATGAGTTGAGTCACATTCCATCTGTAGAACACAATTTTAAATAACAAAATATCTTGACGCTGTCCGGCTGGTGGAGGCTTCCCATGAATGAACTTGAGCAAAAAGAGCATAAGTGGAATGAAGATCCAATGTGCACGAGCAAACGGACCAACCTTGAATCACAATTAAAGATGACACAGGCCCAAGATTGTTTTTCCATGAACACGAAAAGAAAATCCATGTAACGAGGATAAGAGCAAGGCTCCGGTAAGACAGCACGAACTCTTGCTGAGCAGTGAATGCAGTGTTGCTTTCAAAATTAATACATTAAGTGTGAATTTAGAACTGATCCTCAACCCTTCACTAATAATGCTAGGAGGCTTCTCTGTCTGTGGCATGTTTGCATTTTTGCAGTTTTCTTTGTGAAGCACTACTAATGGAAAATAGTGACCCTTTCTTAGTTACGTGCGCTTTTTGTCCAGCTGGTAAGGAATGTTCTCACATGCTACATAGACCACTGGCTGACCGATGGACTTGGATGTGATTCCTTGAACTGCCTGACCACTTTGATTCATGCTTAAGGACATTCAAGGACCTGTATTATGTCTTAGGGTTGTTACGGCCAGCTCGTTTTGACCGCAACATAAAGAACACAAGCCCACTGAAATTAACTGAAAGAGTTTATTCAATCTTTTACAATAACTGTAACTAAACAAAGTCAACAAAGTCTAGGTTCAAACAAAAAGGGAAAATCATAGTCCAAATGGGGGGAGAGAGAAAAGGTTGGTATGCATTGGATAAGACAACAAAGGTAGGCCAAAGTGACGTCTCCAGAGGCAGTCGCTCCCCTGGAGGAAGAGGCGGGCTGTTGAGAGGGGAAACTAGAGTTTTATCCCCTCCACAATCAAAAGGTAATATGGGAGCAGGGGTGTGCGATCTCTCACGCCCTCCCTGGAAGACACCGCCACCAGCAGGCAAGCAGGTGAAGGGCGGGGTCGTAACACCTCCCTCCTCAAAAAAGATTCGACCACGAATCTAAAAAACAAGGAAACAGTCACTACACTAAGAAAAGATACAACAAAATTTCTAGATTTCCGAGAAAACGTCTTCTGCTCCTCTTCATGCTCCAACATCTCTGGCAGATAAGAAAGATGAGAGGACAGTTTAAGAAGGATCTCAGAGTTTTTAAGTCGTCCGTCGACTTTTCCTCGAGAAAGAAAACTTCCATCCTCATCAGCATTCTCCAAAGAATCTTCACTCGTGCTGTTAAAGAGAGGAGACGATTCTGGAAAAGAGTCACAAGAGTTTACTACATTCACAACAACAGAACAAACAGGATCTGTATCTAACTTCAACAGGTTGCTGTGACAGACTTGTTGTTTTTTTCTCCGGTCAGGAGTATTCAACAGATAGTTATTATCTGAAAGACGTTTAGCCACACTGTAGGGTCCTGTGAATTTAGCTTGAAATGGGTTGGCAGGTAGAGGCAACAAAGCCAGTACTTGTTCACCAACCTGAAACTCTCTCAGCTTAGCTTTCCTGTCAAAATGTTTTTGCATTTTCATTTGAGACTTACTCAACTTCTTTTTAGCGAGAGCTCGTGCTTCATACAGTCTACGGCGGAATCCACCAACGTAATCTGATATATTCTCAGAAGGTTCAGACGTTCGCCACTCATCAGCTAACACAGCCGTAGGTCCCCGCACTACATGTCCGAACACTAATTCATTTGGGCTGAACCCAAGGCTTTCTTGGATTACCTCACGTATCGCTAGTAACATCCACGGCAGACCTTCTTCCCAATCCGCATCGAGCTCCACACAATATGACCTCAAAAGGGACTTCAGGGTTTGATGAAACCTCTCAAGAACTCCTTGACTTTGCGGATGATAAGCACTAGAAATATTGTGTTTGACTCTCAGTTGACGCAGGGCTTTTGAGAACTGTTTGGACAAAAAGTTCGAACTCTGATCGGACTGAATAACTTTGGGAATTCCAAAGGTCGACATAAAATTAGTGAGGGCCTTCAGGACAGATTTTGTGGTGATAGACCTTAACGGATAAGCAGCTGGATAACGAGTAGTCTGGCACATAACAGTTAAAAGGTATTGGTGACCAGTCTTAGACCTGGGCAGAGGACCAACACAGTCAACTATTAAATGGTCGAAAGGAGTGGACACGACAGAAATAGGCTGTAATGGAGCTACAGGCACTTTTTGATTTGGCTTACCGGTAATCTGGCATGTATGACAGGATCGAATGTGTTTTGCTACATCGCGTTTTACTTTAGGCCAATAAAACTGTCGCAAAACCCGATCATACGTTTTGTGGACGCCGGTATGACCAGCAAGACCTTGATGAGCCAAATGCAACACAGCATCTCTCATCGAAAAAGGAACCACAATCTGTGTTTTAGGTTCCAGCGAAACTGCTTTATGCAGGACCACTGTTCGACAAAGCAGACCATCATCAAGAAAGTACGAAGAGGATTGATGATCAGAACACTTCTTAGACGCTGCTGCAGAAAATAAAGACTTAAGAGTGTCATCGCTCTGTTGAGCTCTAATTAAGTCCTCTCGAGAGACCTGGAACAAAGAAGTTAAAGAACAGTCATCAACATCTGAGAGATCAACATGGGTTTTCTCAGGAGTGGACAGAACCGCAGGTGTAGCAGCAGATTCACTTTGCAGCACTGTAGAATCTGTCTGCAACGAAGAGCAGGACTTCAGGTCTTTTTGCTCAGGACATTTAGACTCCTCAGATCCTTGCTCACCTGTGTTCAAAGTATAAAAGAAAGTGTCATGTAATGGAACTTCGACTTGATTATCAGATTGTGGTTTTGCCATGGATCGAGTAACTGCGCAGGCTGGAAATAAATCAGGAAATTCTCTACAGTTGTCCACATCAGGTTTCCTGGGCATAGATGAGATTATGGGCGGAGCTGCAACACCACTCCGTCCCCAAACATTTCCACCTGCTAAATCATTTCCCAGAATAAACGTAATCCCAGGGACTGGAAGTGCAGAACGAACACCAACTACTACATCACCAGATATGATGGCTGAGGACAGATGGATTCGATGTAAAGGCACTTCAACAAACCCCATCTCAAAACCTCGCACTAGTACCTGAGATCCAGTAGCGGTTTCAGTCGTTAAAGGCAAAATTCCCTCTAAAAGAAACGACTGTGCGGCTCCTGTGTCTCGAAGAAGACGCACTGGCACAGTTTCCTTTGAACCAAGCAATGACACGTTCCCTTCAGTTATGAAAGGTGTATAGTCCACGGACGAACTTACACTCTGATCAACAGATTTATCCTTAGAATTGGATAAATGACAATCGTTCTCCTCACAAGTGTCAATGATGAACGGTAAAGTGGAAACCAAAGCAACAGGTTTTGAAAATCTCTCTTTCCTTTTAAGAACAAGACAGTCAGATATTTTATGACCAGGCTTTTTACAGTAAAAGCAAACCATGTCTCGTGAGAGTGCAATTTTACTAGAATGTTCAGCAACTGTCGCCTTAATATTCCTACTCATCACAGGAGACTTCGTCTTAGGTTGAAAGCAAAACTTAGACTTACTCATGTCGCTGGTTTTAGGACAGACTGAACTGAATGACCCACGATAGGTTAACACAAATTCATCAGCCATGACAGCTGCTTCAGAAAGTGTATCCACCTTGTGTTCAGTGAGATACCTGGCTACAACATGAGGAACACAATGTTTAAACTCCTCCAAGAGGACTAATTCTCTTAACTGTTCTTTAGTTGTAACTTTCCTTGAAGTACACCAACGATCGAACAAGTTCTCCTTTTCTCTGGCAAATTCAACGTGAGTACATTCATCAGTTTTACTCAAATTTCTAAATTTCTGACGATATGCCTCAGGCACGAGTTCATATGCATGTAGCACAGCAGATTTCACGACCTCATACTCACCACTCTGTTCCAGTGAGAGTGCAGAATAAACTTCCTGTGCTTTACCTGTGAACACACACTGTAACAATAAGGTCCAAAAGCTTTTCGGCCATTTCATGGACAAAGCAACACGTTCAAAGTGATAGAAATATTTATCCACTTCCTTCTCAGAGAATGGCGGAACTAATTTCATATTCCTGTGAACGTCAAACACAGGTTCACCGGGATTTGCCCGCTGCGGTAAACCAGGAGGCAAATTCGCTTGTGAAACTTCAGCGGTCTTTACTGCTAACTCCAACTCCAACTTCTTTATCTGAAACGCTTTCTCGGCACGTTCCTTCTCAACCTCAAACTCCATTCTTCGCATGGCTAACTGGTATTCTCTTTCTGCCGCGCGCTCTTTCATAGCGCGATCGTCACGTTCAGCACGAATTTTCGCGGCCTCTAAACACAATTGCTTCTCTTGCACAGACAATTCAGGAAATTTGGTCTCACCTTCACTATCAACCTCAGCAGGGGTCGGCACAAACGATTCACTAATTACCTCCATAACTCCTCTATCCACAAGTGATCGCTTCAACGTAGTCATCATAGTTTCCTTCAGCCTTTTTTCCTGAGAAGTAAGATCAACACTGAAGTGTTCGGCAACTTGTACCAACTGCTCCTTTGTACAACTCTCAAGCAAAGCTGCTGATGGACACGCAAAGAAATCTTCGAGCACCGAAGACATTTTGTTCGTATTTGTATAGGCACAGTGACACAAACGAGACTACAATCTAACACACGTGAGACGCTGTTTACTCGAAATACAACTCCCATAAGCCACTGCTTCTAAATAGGAATCACGTCACCGTATTCCACAACCTTCATTCACAAAACTTCCGAAGACTTCCCACAAGTCAAAACATAGTGTAAGCGCGAAAAGAAACCACACTCTACACATTAACACAATGATTTATCTTTACTTATTTTGTAGAATGGTTTACCGTTTATAATACGAGAAAACTCCAGCCCCTAACTCAGAACACACTAACTGAATCCTACCTGGTCTTCAGAGATGTACCGGGCTCGAGGCGACATTAAACGCTGAGCTCCGCGACAATCAGTACAACTGAAAGTCCGGAAGCGTACCCCCTACAGAGAGCGAATCTCCACCCAGGATAACCTCCAAAAACAAGAAAGGCAAAATAACAAAACAAAACAACAAACAGTGCTCCGTTGGAAGGACTGTTTTCACAATCCAGCTGGAAACACTCTAAACTAACCAGAGTTCTCCATTATAAAGGTAACCATTCACAAAAATACACACACATACAACCAATACTCACCAACGTTTCCTACCCCCATAGGAATCTCGGACGAGCCCCCAATTTATGTTACGGCCAGCTCGTTTTGACCGCAACATAAAGAACACAAGCCCACTGAAATTAACTGAAAGAGTTTATTCAATCTTTTACAATAACTGTAACTAAACAAAGTCAACAAAGTCTAGGTTCAAACAAAAAGGGAAAATCATAGTCCAAATGGGGGGAGAGAGAAAAGGTTGGTATGCATTGGATAAGACAACAAAGGTAGGCCAAAGTGACGTCTCCAGAGGCAGTCGCTCCCCTGGAGGAAGAGGCGGGCTGTTGAGAGGGGAAACTAGAGTTTTATCCCCTCCACAATCAAAAGGTAATATGGGAGCAGGGGTGTGCGATCTCTCACGCCCTCCCTGGAAGACACCGCCACCAGCAGGCAAGCAGGTGAAGGGCGGGGTCGTAACAGGGTGCTGAACATAAGTTGAACAGAGCCAGTTAGACCTCAGACATACAACTCTAAACCAACCATTCCGTTCAGTTTTTATATTAGATGTGACATTATAGCATGTCTGCAGCTAGACATTTTCCATAGAAAAGTTAAGGGCCCTTTTCCACATTCGGTTATCACAAATGTCTTGGTAGGGGACCCAACATGACTTATTAAAATAGTACATGCTTTTTTAAAAGGTTTGATTGTTAATGAAGCGTTCTGTTGGCTGTTGTAATTACTGTAGTAACGAGTTGTGTGCCTTTCTGAAGGTGGGGAAGACAGTCGTGGTGTTGTGGCGTGACTGTGACAAATAAAACAGTGGCTTTAGCAATATCATTGTGCAGTGCTTTCTGCCCTTTTATCCTAACAAGGCAGCAAACACTAACTTGAATAGGTATGGCATAAGGCATGTCCACCATCATCTTACAGCATACATTGATTTTGACTGAAGTTCACTTGTGCCCTGCTTTCATTATTGTAAAATATTTGTGTTTTCAATGAAAAAATGCAAATATTTAAGACTATATATTACATGATCTGAATATTTCAGCATGTAAATAATTCCATGAATGGCATATGTTTAAATTGCAATCTTTATGACAAATTGTTGTTGTTACCAAGTATTAAGTATGTAAGTGGGCCACGGGTGAATTTCCTGATCTGTTACGTAAAAACAGATCATCTTCTCACAAACAAAATAATTCATATTTATTTGTATTTGTTTCCACTCCACTCTATAATTTATTGCAGGTATCAACAGCATCTTCCAGGACAAGTTTTTCAGAATCTCCAAGACAATTTTTTTTTAACTCTGGACAGACACAGGTCTTTCCAACCGAGACACCTTCCTTGTCACATGTTTCCAACACACTTTCCACTGAAAAGCTAGAATCATCATTTCCAGGTACCTTTGACCCATCTGAATTCCCATTGAGCGCTCATAGTCCCTCACCAGAGCAAAAAGAGCAAAGTAAAAATCCTGGCTTAGCTAAACCAATTCCAGCGACCCAAGACTACTTACTCTGTGAAACAGCTCAAGAAAGTTCCGATGACCAAGTCATCCCATCCTCAGAGTCCACACCAACACCACCCAAGTCTGGGTCTCCTCAGCTTGACCAGCTGTTGTCCGATTTGGAGGCAATGAATCTTACATTTAGAGCAAAGACCCCTGACCTGCTTCTGTTAGAATTCAGTGATGAAAGCTCTGAAGCTGATCAAGTGTGTGAGTTTGCCAGCCTTTCTCCTGGAGATCAGTGCCATACAGAACAAAGTGGTAGCCTAGGAGTCAGCATGTCATCTACCATACAGCTCGCTGAAGCTACTAACCACACATGTGCAGCAGCCCTGGAGCCTACACATGTCCAAACATCCATTCAAGATGAAACTCAAGTTGTCTCAGTCACTCCTGATCTAGGGCAGATCAAAGCCTTTGAGACTGGTGAACAATCAAATATTGATAATCGAAAGGATAGCCCTTTATATCCTGCTGACTTCCTTTCAACTCCAGAACGCCCTGAAACATTTTGTGAAGTGATGGTGTCACCGAACTCCAGTTTTACTGTGGAGATGTTCCAGTCCAGCACATGTGATGAAAATGCTACACTTCCTTCAGTCAAGAGTCCTTCTGACATAGCGGAGGAACACCTGGCAACTCTTTGTAAGGAAGATTCTAGAACCGATATTCTAGAAAGTCCAGAAAAACTTCAATCAGCTGCATCATCTCAAGACTCAATGGGTGTGACGGAAGGAATACCAACACAGAGTATCCAAGATGAACTTACACATTTATGGGAGGTCACTTTTGTTGAAGCCACTCAGACTGAAGATGTCTCTTCCCAGTCCCTTTCGGATTTGACTCCGGACACGGTTTTATCTGCCAGACAGTTTAGCTTCGAGGAACTGATGGCATACCCCTCCCCAGGGACCTTGGAGCTTTCCTCAGATGAGGATAGGCCAACGGCCAGAGGACAGCGTTTAGAGGAGAATCGGACTCCGGTAGAGTCAGAGAATTCCTCCGCCTCCGATGAGGAGTATCGCATCCCATCTGGGTACGGAGAAATCTCTTCTACCACAACCATGTATACCCAGTTGCCTCCAGAATACCCAGAAGGTGTACACAGTGGTGCAGACGGCCCAAGCTTTGAACACTCTGATGCACAGCCTTTCTTTGACTGCATACAGGCTGCTTCAGATGAGTCTGAGGCGGATCCTGATGAACCCGAGGCTAGTGCTAGGTCAAACAGAGATACACCTGAGGTTAATCTCTGCCATGTTAGTGTGCTGGAAAAAGAGAATCCAAAAATGTGGTTGTCCTCTGGAAGTGAAGATTATGAGGAGACTCTTTTTGTCCTGGAGCCTCCTTATAATGTACATGAAAAGAAAGAAGAATTACGACACCATTCATCAAATGAAGAATTCTCCTTGTGTGAGACTTCAACAGCACCTCCTGTCTGTGACATTGGGGAGTATGATGATGCTGTTGAATCTAGGACATCTAGGGTAAGATGAGATTTGGTAAACTCTCCTCAACGTGCAAGCTTTTTTTCCTGGAGCTGAGCTTAACTAAATATGATATTTGCTTTAGAGGAGGAATGGCTGCTACACCTCTGGCCACATGGATGCGATTCAAAACTCTTCTCAACCCTGATTTTATTTTGATTTTAGATTTTAACCAGTCCTAACTCAGCATGTCCCTACTGCCTGTAACCGACTGCATCCCTCAGAGTGATATCATAAGATACATAACCACAATTCTTCAATTAAAATACAGCATGATATGTTTTTGCATATAATATAACGTACCTTTTATCCTAGTTACAGACTGCCATGTTGTACTTTCCAATGTAATATATGCAAGTTAATTGTCATTTCTAATAGTAATACTTAATTGGAAAGTGCACCATATCACTCTGCTTATTGCTTGCTTTGGTGCAAATATACAATACCAGTCAAAGGTTTGGACATTTTTACTGTGTTTATTCAATCTTAATGGACTTGAGTTGCTTGGTCAGGAGGTCACCGCAGAGCTCGGATCTTTGTCAGAAAGTTCTGATGATGATTTTTTTTACCACCAGAATAGTTAGAAGAAGAGTTATCATTCAGGTATCTGATTTCTGACGCTTTCAGTTGGCATGAAGTGTGTAACGTTCAGAGTGACACGCTAACCAGGCTTCGTCCTCACTGTTAACTTCAAATGTTAACTGTCTAACAACCTTTTATCAAAACGATAGGAAAAATGGTGTTTGAGGATTAAAATAACTGGGGTTGATACCAAATGTGCTTTTGGTCGATGGCTGAACCTCACGGAGGTGATTTTTGTTGCTGTGAGCCCGTCTTTGTTGTTCTTTTGACAAATACCTGTCTGTTTCCTCAATCCTTAAGTCCCTGTTTTCTCTCAAAAGTACGACCTAAAATGTACGTTTTTGCATCCCTAACGTGTTTGAGGTGGAGGATTAAACCGATTAACTCAAGCACTGACCCGAGTCTGCAGTGCTGATTATTGTCTGTGTCGATCCTCACAGGCCGATGAAATGCCCGACCTCTCCACTCAGTCTGTGACGGAGGAAAAGTACCAGGATGAAAATGGACACGTCGTTGTCAAAAAGGTAACGGCAGATTGTCTCATGCACATGGCACATGGCTGTAGTCAGACTGGTAGTGACAGTCGAACAAAACTCATTTGTGATTTGTTTGCAGCAATATCAATGCGTCATTTGTGTCAAATTGTTCCGTTTCCTTCCGAAACACACAGCATTGGCTTCTAAAACTTGGTTGTTTTGGTCAAACTTTTTAATAACCACCATCAACAAATGGTTGATAGTTACTTTTAGTTATTTTACTGTCAACAAAGGTATATTAATTAATAATTTTAACTAATTATTAGTAGTAATTAGTTATTTCATTATATATATATATATTGTGTAATATCAAATTATTAATATTATTTAAGCAATAATACAATACATTGCGCCACAGGTGATAAGTGACAATAACTGATTACATTATCTTAATACATGTGATTTTTAAAACAATATTGTTCATGAAATTTATATAAATGTTACTGTGATAGATGGACCAGACACCAATCATTAACTATTCATCTAAATGATGCAGATGCTTTGGAAAAGTATTAGAATAATAATCCATTGTGGCTTTATAATAGCCATCCAGATAATGTTTATCTAAGGATGTTAGCCATGATATTAACCAAAAGTGTTACATAAATCTGGTCCGTCTGTGTAATGATTATAGATGTTTGATTTCCAAACTATTTCTTCACAGTTTACAAATATTTTGTAATCATTGAATACTGAATATTACATTTGTATAATATACATTAAAAGTAATATAATTATAAACTAAAGTTTCAGTAACTTTCCATTTAATATGATGGTCAATGTAAAGTGTTACCACGTTTTCCTTTGACGCCCTTTAAACACACGACCTCCTCAGGTCACTCGTACGGTTCTCCGGACGTGTGTTTCCGCCGACGGCGTGGAGCGAGCGGCGTCCTCAGAGGGAGCCCCCCGGGCGTCCGTCCGTGCGGCGGCTGCAGGTGGACACTCTGACGCTGTGAAGCGGACTGTTCTGAAGAGCGAGGGGGACCACACGCAGGTGTGTCTCCAGTATTTTTGTCTATTCTCTTTCCTAGAAAATATCCAATATGGCAACTTGTATAGTGTTAGCTGTTTAATAACAAACAAATCAATTTTTCTCCTGGTTCAGGGAACATTTTCTGCATGTGAGGATTTCTCAGCATCAGGCCGGGCGACCGCTGAAAGCTGCAGGGTCAGCGGCGTAGAAAGAACAAAGGTGGTGGAGGGTGAAAGGACAAAGACACAGCAGGGCGATCCATCGCTGGCCTCCGACCTGCCCTTTGCCCAGAAAGACTTCAAACAGGTTCGCTGCTGTCCTCGTAACCCTTTCTGTACATAAAGCAGCTCACATCTATATTGACCGATATCAAGTCTCCTTTTGGATTTTTTCATTTTTCCACAATCAGATCATTCCCATTTAAGCAAGTACTGTTTTCTCCATTTCATGCCTTCATGGAGTAGGTCATATGAGAGGTTTTATCAGAACAGAGCTCCCCGTGTGGTGGAATGAGAGACTGACAGAGAACATGAAACTGTTCAGGGCGTGTGTGAGTGGCTTGCTTGCGTCGATCTAATTGAACCACTTGGCATACTGGAAAACTCAGAAGAACAAGCATGCTCTAGATACCAAATAGCCATCTATATGTCATGTACTTCAGGGCCAAACAGGTGGTAAAGCAGGTGTACAAAAAATCCAGGACAAATGTAGGTTATTGCATTAAAGGCAGGGCCCTGTGAAAGTCCAGAGATGGAGAAACTGGGAGATGTTGTGCTGTGTTGAATGCTGGACTCCATAGACTCCATAACAGTCTGCAGCTATAGCAAGCTCTAGCTGACCTGTCCTCCCTTGTTTGTTTACACCCCCTCCCTGCTTCCCTGTCCAGGGCCCACATGCGTGAAGGTCGTGCCCTTGGACGGACAGTGGTGACGGGAGCTGGGCAGCGCGAGCAGGTCCTTCTGGAAGGCTCAAGACCATGTGACCTCCAGCAGCATCTCCAGCAGCTCTTTCACCACTGCAACGAAGACCAAAAGGACAATGAGGAGGAGGAAGAGTAGAGGAACACTCCTCTAGTCCCTAGCTCTGCCCATGCTACGCAGCCCCCCCCGCCTAATCCTATGCATTAGCCACATTCAATCCCAGTGTGCACCACGGCACCTCAAAGCTACCCCTGTCTTCCCATTTTAGTCCTGGAAGTTGACTTTCTGTCCACAATTCATTTTCTGACCTTGCTGGTATGATGTTCTTATGATTTTCTTCTCATGTTCTGGTGTTGTTTTACTCTTTGTGACCAAAGAAAGTTCTACGTTGTTTCCCAGACTCATTTAACTTTCCCTTTCAGAATTGGTACTTTTTTTTTAATTCCTGAAGGTGTGGTAGAGGAACAAAGGAAACACAGGGATACTATTCACACAACCTCATAAAGAGCACTTCACCTGCACCCCACCGCCACTAGTCTCTGAGTAGGTGCTCGGACTGAAGGACAATCTCTCTCTCACACTGCACTGCCTCCCACAAACTCCTGACTTTGAAACAGTCCCACCCACTATGCTAGTCTCTCCGCTCTTTCCATTCAGGAGGTAAAGATGTCACACAGAAAAAAAAACTTTAAGCGCTGCTGCTGCTGCTGTGTTTTGTGTAGGCTATGTGTAATCTGTCTTTGGGAATTCTATATTACCTATAATCTTGACATTACGGACATCAGTAGCGTAGGAATTAACGATCGCTCATGGGACGTAGGGCAGGCATGACTAATCAACATCACCACGTCATAATGACCCCAGCCCTGACTGCGTTGTAGTTTTATGGACTGCCCTTCTGCCTCGCTCTCCTCTTACGTCTTTCTCTCCATGTTATTAGGTTTAAATGCATTGACTTTTTCTGTGGTTTTTGTAAACTGTTGCTCTTTTGTCGATGGTGTGTGAATGGTGAATACGTGAGTGAGGTTGTGCTGTCAGAGTGAGAGCTGCATGCTGCATCGGCAGTGGGAGTCAGAATTATTATGAAGGCGTTTTATGGTTTTTGGATTTGATTTGGATTGCGTGTTACATTTTTGATCTTCACAGCTGTTTCAGAGTCACAATCTGATAAAGACATGAGTGGCAAAGTGATCGGGTGTTTTTTCCTTGTTGCCAGTGTGTCTTTTGAATGAGAGGTTGGACCAGCAGGGGGCGGTCATGTGCTGTGTGTTTACGAGTGGTAAAAATCAAAGAATGTGTGCAAGTTTCTGTCAGCAAAGAAAGAAAGAAACATTGATTTCCCACCAACTGTGTTCGCTCTCCTGAATGTCGGGAGGCGGCACCCCCTATATGGATAGGGTAGAGTTTATCTCATCCACAGAGAGAGTTTCATTTTGGCCGAGGATTAAATCCAAGATGATGGTGCACCAGGCACACGCGCACGGCTGAGAGCTTCTAGCTACCATTACTCACAGATCTGAGCGTCGCTACTCTATGTATCTACAACGTGTAATGTATTTATTTCACTGTCACCGTTTACTTTGTGATTTAGAAAAATGTAAAATGCAAATTAGTGGAAGTTCACTGTGATAGGTATGCTTTTCATTTGAATATCAGCATCCCTTTTGTGTGATGATGACAGTTATATACATATACAATGCATATTCAAATATCTATTAGGGCATGTATTACTGTATCAAAAAGACAACAACAACAACAACATGGCTGCAGTGTCTATGGCTGATCGAGAATAAAAGTCTACCAATGTATGGTGTTGTATCTTTTTATATCTTGTGAATGTTTTTTAGCCCAGTTCACTCGAGAACACGAATGAACAAATGACCATCTGTGCAGCCCCCGACTGGGCGCAGGAGCACAGGCCTCCTCTATTATAATGTAACTAGCACTGTAATCTTCCACGTCTATATGTGTTGTTTCAGTACAAATAACATGCAATGTTATTGAAATAGCGTTATCATGGTCGCATGGAAGAAAGGAAAATAAACTGCCCAATCAGATTTGAATTTATGGATGATTGAGTATGCATGAAAATACAATTTACTTACAGGAAAACAGCATCTGAGGTTACATTTCGTCATCTTCTGTCCAGTGGAAAATATACAACCGTTAAATCAATGTGAAAGCTTCAAATGCAACACAAAGAAATCTGTGCAAGTAGCGTTTGTGGTGGAAGTTTGACTGAACAAAGGGAGACTTACAAAGACAAATTTGTGTTTGTATGTTTAATAGACTTTTGCGCAGAAGGACAAAACCACAACAGCTTGCAATCATGCAAACTGCCCCAGATGGTACAGACGGCCTCGTAAACAGGTTTATATGCATCAAGACCATAAATCGATACAGGCATGTACAGAAAGGGCGTTTCACGTCCGCAGGACTGGAAAGTGGTTTGTGAGAAAGGGGGAGAGGGAACTGACAGGTAATTTATACACCGTGTTTTTCTGAGAAGGAGATAAGGACCGAGCGATTCCTGGGAAAGAGGGTCAGAGTAGGAGGGGAGGGATTTCTGAGAAATATGCACTCAGTCTAATGTTAGTAAAGAATGATGGAACTTAATATGTTTAGTTAGTTTAAACGCCTCTTTGGAAAAGCAGGAAGACAAATTACGTTATCTCAGCAAAGGTTTGATGGGGGGCGCCGTGATCACTTTTCCTCTACCGTAAGCCCCAATAAGGTTTTAAATGATCATTTGAAATTGATGGTTTCAATATTTGAATGCAATAAGCTAAAGAGCACCATGCATTGCATTTACATTTATATGTTTTAAAAAAAGAGTTCAGCAAATGCAAAAGCAACTTATTTTATTTATTATGTACCATTCACCAAGTCAAATTCCTTGTGAGTGTAACATACTCGGCAAAAAAACATTTCTAAAAAGCCAGTAGCACGGGTGAAGAGATCACATTGTATCTGTATACAATGTTATGAGAAAATAACTTTCTTCTTAATATTAACTATTAAACATTGTAAACGAGTTTGATGGGTTTTCGTATACAGTACGATGATCCATTTTAAAATTTGGTTCAATTTAGAGTAAACCGGTGAGTAAAGCTTAAGAAAAGTGAGAGTGAAATCAATATATTTTTCCCTTTACCCTTTGGTCACTTCTGTTTTCCATTATTTAGTCCTGATTATATTAACAGACTTTCTTCATCATACCTGATTAACCTCGGTACAGTTTTGAGTGTTTCCCTTTTTTAGAGGTTGTACATTTAAATAGGGTGCCTGACTATTGCATAAATAAAGTGGAAATAAACAATATGGTGAAAAATGATCACCACTGCACTTAAATATATAAATTAGGGCCGGGACTCGATTAAAAATATTAATCTAATTAATTAGAGGCTTTGTAATTAATTAATCGAAATTAATCGCATTTTAATTGCATAAATATTTGACCTGAGAATAGTGAGAAGTAATTTTTTTCACATGGATTTTTATTTTTGTTCAACCAATTCCAGCAGACAAGTGTGTTGTGTTGTGGATTCCAGCCTGAGAATCTATGAGAATTGAGGTTGGATTCAAAAGCATCAACAGGTGTGTGGTGGAACAGTGCAGGGAAATAGCAGGAAGGCTGAAGTGTGGAGGATCCTCAGTTCAAACCTGCTCTCTCAGAAGGAGGGTTTGGTTGCAGTCAGGGCTTCAAACTGTAAACTTTGAAACAGTTTTGAGGTTTAGTAAACAATCCCAAGGTCTAATATGAGAAACGGACACAATGAGGCATGTGCTTGAAGGGAACAACTGAAGGGCTGCAGGCTCCAACCTGCTGTCTGAGGTTGTGGGTTCACGCCCCTTCACGCAGACATCACTTCTGCTTTGAAAGAGTTTGAGTTGTGGGTTCAAGCCCAGTCTTGGGTTTGAGCCTTTGGCTTTACTTCAGGTTTGAGTAGCAATCTCAAGGTTAAATACAACAAACAAAGAGCTGGTTAGCGTGTGGTGAAGTAGCACAGCGGAAGAGCTGCTGACATAAGCCCCTGCACTGCACTTGAAGGTTGTGGGTTCAAGCCCAGATGTGGAAATAGCATTTAAAAAGAGTTTTGAGGTTTAGCTCACATGCTCAAGATTAAATAGGAGAATCAAAGTTGCCAAAATGTGTCCAGGACTGGTAGTGTAGGGGTGCAAGAAGGAGCCGAAAGTCTCTGTAAGCGCAGCCAGTGGGTCCAAATCCCGCTCCTGCCAAGTCTTGAGCGCACTACCGAGGTAGTTGTGGGGGCATTGTCCCCACTGGTTGTTTCAGAGAAGTGAACCCTGGGGGTTATGCAGAAACACAAGGTGTGTTCACTTGAGTTATGATGGTGTTGTCAAGAATGATGATGAATTGACTAAATTTGATGCTAATTAAGCTTTTATCACTTATTAGCCATGCTACATAGCCTATAGGGTTCCACCTTTTTGACGGGAGAGAAGGCCGGTTGAGTCAGTAAAGATGAGCAGATGTGTCTCATTCAGTGGTCACACTGACATGAAACTTATTACAGCCTCTGAGGGCATTTTTCAAGACAATCACCTGTCTACTTCAGGGCATCCTGTGGACAACCTTAAACTGGCAGTCTGGCACAGGGTGTAGATTTGTTTACCCTTTTTAGTGCATCCACCCTCCAATTCTCTGTTACATTCAAATTCAACTCACTTGTGCCTTTACCAATGCAGGAAGGATGAATAGCATGGTTGATCCTCCAAGATGCACCAATCCGCCTTTAAAGTACAGGTTTAAAGGTTAAAGGTTTAAAGGTTTAAAGTACAGAAATTTGGGGCATTTGGCATTAGTGACAGGGACGTGTAGGTTGCTCCATCTAAGATCATTCCAGTCATGTCATGGGAAAAAAAATATTGTGAAAAAAGTCAAAATATGTAGGGTCAAAATAGAAAAGATTTTTTTTAAATAATAGGTAAAATTATTATAAAAAAGATATATAAGGTCAATATACACTCACCGGCCACTTTATTAGGTACCCCATGCTAGTAACGGGTTGGACCCCCTTTTGCCTTCAGAACTGCCTCAATTCTTTGTGGCATAGATTCAACAAGGTGCTGGAAGCATTCCTCAGGGAGTTTGGTCCATATTGACATGATGGCATCACACAGTTGCCGCAGATTTGTCGGCTGCACATCCATGATGCGAATCTCCCGTTCCACCACATCCCAAAGATGCTCTATTGGATTGAGATCTGGTGATTGTGGAGGCCATTTGAGTACAGCGAACTCATTGTCATGTTCAAGAAACCAGTCTGAGATGATTCCAGCTTTATGACATGGCGCATTATCCTGCTGAAAGTAGCCATCAGAAGTTGGGTACATTGTGGTCATAAAGGGATGGACATGGTCAGCAACAATACTCAGGTAGGCTGTGGCGTTGCAACGATGCTCAATTGGTACCAAGGGGCCCAAAGAGTGCCAAGAAAATATTCCCCACACCATGACACCACCACCACCAGCCTGAACCGTTGATACAAGGCAGGATGGATCCATGCTTTCATGTTGTAGACGCCAAATTCTGACCCTACCATCCGAATGTCGCAGCAGAAATCGAGACTCATCAGACCAGGCAACGTTTTTCCAATCTTCTATTGTCCAATTTCGATGAGCTTGTGCAAATTGTAGCCTCAGTTTCCTGTTCTTAGCTGAAAGGAGTGGCACCCGGTGTGGTCTTCTGCTGCTGTAGCCCATCTGCCTCAAAGTTCGACGTACTGTGCGTTCAGAGATGCTCTTATGCCCACCTTGGTTGTAACGGGTGGTTATTTGAGTCACTGTTGCCCTTCTATCAGCTCGAACCAGTCTGGCCATTCTCCTCTGACCTCTGGCATCAACAAGGCATTTCCGCCCACAGAACTGCTGCTCACTGGATGTTTTTTCTTTTTCGGACCATTCTTTGTAAACCCTAGAGATGGTTGTGCGTAAAAATCCCAGTAGATTAGCAGTTTCTGAAATACTCAGACCAGCCCTTCTGGAACCAACAATCATGCCACGTTCAAAGTCACTCAAATCACCTTTCTTCCCCATACTGATGCTCGGTTTGAACTGCACGAGATTGTCTTGACAATGTCTACATGCCTAAATGCACTGAGTTGCCGCCATGTGATTGGCTGCTTAGAAATGAAGTGTTAACGAGCAGTTGGACAGGTGTACCTAATAAAGTGGCCGGTGAGTGTATATATAATGTAATATATAATATAAATATATAAAATATTCTCATAAACACTATTTAATAAATATCCCATAATCAAACAAACTAGAAAACGTCCAATTTCAACAATTATTTGCACAAATTTAGCATGAAACTGGTTATAAAATATAAAACCCTTGATTATCAGAATATCCTCAGAGGGCCTAAAATAAATGAAAGGTTTGTATCTTGAAGTAGGAGTTTTTCTTATTGTATTTGGATAAAGTCCACCTTACAGTAGTCTATCAAAGGGAAATGTCTGATATTGTCAGAATTTTCAAACAATTTGCTTGCAAATGAGGTTACATATTGCCTCATTGTTTTTTTATTTGAATACAAATCTGAATATTGTGCACTGTACAGAGGGTTATGACCTGGAAAATTGAACTTTCATTCTTTGATATGGTCAAAGTACACCATGAGTGTGGCCAGTAAAAATTGCGTAAAATCTTAATATTGTCCTCAATTAAGACACATTTGTGTGAAAAAGTTTACGTCATCATTACATTAAATGAACCTATTTAAAGTGCTACGGAAATATTATAATTGAATAACCTAATTTAATAAAGCAGTATCTCCTCACACACATGCGACAGCGATGCATGCAGTAGAGAGGGTGCGCTGGGAACCGAGGGCTGGTGATTCGATCCCTGCCTGCCCCATGTCCAAGGGACCCTGAGCAAGACACCCAACCCCTACCTACTACCTGCTTAAATGCACAGAATAATTTCCCCAAGGGGATCAAGAAAAGATACTTTCATTCTTTCTCACACACACACACACACACACACAAGTAGTGTATTATATATGTATTACAATAGGGCAGCGATCAGAAACATACGAAAATACATCTAATAATCAACTTCAGCCACTTACCTCCACGTCAGCAGAGGGTACAAAACACAAGTTGAGGGTCGTTCATTATCACACCTTTAAGCTGATTTATTTATTTCTTAAACATGTTAAGCCATCTATTGCCGTGCTGGCAACAGGTTCCCACCATATAAGGAGTGGTGCATCGCGTTGACATCATATGTTTCGTCAAAATAAATGTTTATCACACTTTCCCCTTACAAAAGAAGAAACCAACCAATTGAAAAGAGCAAAACGAAGGATGACGAAGACGCTGGCGCTGTCCCGCTGTGGCCAGGAGGCCCCCGGCTGGGTAGAAGCACTGAACGTAGGGGAAGACGTCCCGACTCGTATCACCCTGTCCCCCTGTCGGACTGCAATGTTCTTCGGTCCAATGTCTTTACAACTCTTGTGGACTTAGCAACAGCCAGGTGACAGCTGAAGGACGTAGTGCCTTTGCGCCTTCTCCATCATCTCCACCTTCTCTTTGCAATTGGCTGAGTAACACACTGGAAATGACTGAGAGCAAAATAAAGTAACCCTATACACACAGTCATACAATACAAGTACAAACATTATGAAAAATGTGCTTGTTTTTTACTCGTTTTTATACAAAATGCAAGGGGTGCTTCGGGAACCGGGAGTTTATTTTTTGGATATGAGGTTCTGATATTCACGCTGGATGTGTTATAGTTTTTACAACAGTTCTATGATTCTGGTGGACATTAGAAACATTTGGGACAGGACAGATGCACCACATAACAAACGCAAACAAAGTCAGTGATTCACAAATCAAACAGAAGATATTATAGTTTCATATGATCTTACTTACAATATTCCCCCCATGCACTACACAAATTTTCATATATTACATATATGCTACATTCTCTTATTTCTTATTTCACTGATATAAAGGCAAACATATCTTGATGCAAAGTGTAAGCTGCTCTGCTTCGCTTTACATTTAAATTAGTATTATAGATTGAAATCGGACAATTCAAACAGTAGCTCATAGCAAACATAAATGTAGCTCATAAACTGTTTTTTTACGTAAACTATTATTTCCTCTGATAGCAAGAATAGCAATTTAAATGTTTTTTTTATCAACAATCACAATGTATATATATATACATCACCAGAACTAAAGCAAGCTCAATTTTAACATTCTGATCTTCCAAATGTTTCTGTATTGCACGCACATAAATACACGGAAAAATACGGAACTCATTTATGGGAGAAGTTACAGTAGTAGATTTCAAAACAGCTCTATTTTATATTTAAAATGCATACCAAAACATCTTAAAAAACAAACAAAAAATTGTCAATATGCTCATTTCATAATGTCCAAATACAGTGTGCAGCCACCTGGTGGTGGTTTGGAACGACGTTCATTAATAAACAGTAAAACGTAATAATACTTGAATCCTGCAATGTCATGTCCTGTCATGGGTCAGTGGAGAGGGGAGAGGTGGGGTGAGTATGGGGTGACGGGGGTCGTTCACTTCCCAACTAGAGATTTTTTTTTTTGGGACCACATGTCGATATACCGTTAACTGCAAAAAAGAGAGAGAGAGAAAGAGAGAGAAAGAGAAGGCATTAATGTGAATGTGAACTGCGTGTGGAAAAATATGATGGACGCTTCTTCACAGAAGATATTAAGAAATGTAATAGCATGAAAGCAGGAAGCACTGGTCCAATTAATGCCTTTAAAAGGCCTGGGCCCAATACCAATCTGCATGCTGGCAAAGTAGTATCACTCAGTGGGATCCACCCGTACACACTCATTGTCTACCCACTGTTGTGCTTCCACCAGTTACCACCTTTATGATTCATATGGAAGTATGGAAATGGAGGAAAAACACCTCGTGCACTGCCGTGAATGTGCAGTACGAGGCGAGCATGAGACGGTTGGGAGGATTGGGTTCTTAAAGATTATGTGAAGAATGCATTTGTTTGTGAAGTACAGTCCATTTACCATGTAGTCTGTGCTGGGAAAACCTTTTCAAGATTTCAAGGCATGTGTAGTACCTGATGTACAAAATGCTTATTTTAAGGTGTTCCTTCAAACACGAAAAAGAATTACTTCTATGACCTCTCTGGTTTGAAGGCTTCTTTGACGCTAACCGATGGATCTGTTGTGTGGTCAGAAGCGTGCGCGCCGTCACTACTAAACTGAGACACCTTGCAGCCCCCCCCCCCCCCCGCTACACTCGAGGTGAAACACTCAAAACAGGGCGCCCGCCTGCTGTCCGTTGGCGCCTCGTACTGATGCCTACTCACTGGGAGGGGACGGTGGGCGAGCCCGAGCGGTGGAAGTGGATGTTCTGCCACTTGCCATCGCGGCGGTGCCACACGCGGGTCTCCTCGGACTGCATGGTGCGGGGCATGCCGCTGGCGTCCATGTACTGGGTCAGTCGGATGTAAGCGATGCACGCTGCGTTTTCCCCGATGAGGTGCACGTGCGGGTTCAGGAGGATGGTGTGCACTGGCTTGTTCCCTTTGGACAGGGCTGCAAGGGACACAGAAAGGGAGCGATTGTCAAACGCCATGAACAAATATAATCAATATCATCCAGTCATTGTCATGTTAAATACCAATTCTTTCCAAAAGGGGGAAATGTTAAAGAAATATTTTGTCGCTGGTCACTGTCCCTAAAAATGTATTTAACATACTGATTCCTGAAGAATTCATTACTCAAACTATTAAAAAATGCTCCCAAATACAACTGAATTCAAATGTTGTTGCATTCTTTCTAACCTTCCTCGGGTGGCGCTGTTGCCAAGTCTGCCATGCAAATGTTGTGTATCTTACTTAACGTCACCCCGTGCACACCAAAAAGTACTGTGGTTTTTTTCTTTGTTCCCCTGCTTCAACATTGTAGCTCCACTCGGTTAGAAAAACGCAATCTGTGAGAATCAAGTGGTGGAAATGTGTTGAAGAGAAGGCAAAATTCACTTCTTGTGGTCTTTTCTTTTAAAACGTGTGCTGGAACATTACACCCCCCTATGCCCCCCCCACCAGGTATTGCTCCCACTGTACTAACTGATGGTGACAACAGTAGAAGTCTCCATATGTTGATGTTGGATAGTGGACAAGCACAGGCTTGCCAGTGATTGAGGTTTCTAGGACATATCTAGTTTATCTGGACTATTTTTACCCTGACTGAGGACATTCTGCCATTTATAGCAGACATTCATTAGTCTTTTAATTTTTCGCTCCAAGGTTAGTCCATGCGCAGACATGCCCTTGAAGTGCTCCAGCAAACATGAGCTGCAGACCAATCGGACTAAATATTGGTATAGAACAAACAATTTTGCCCGTGGATTCCGTCGGTGCTCTGCGCTAATTTATTAACGGGGCGAGACTTTTTAGGCCACACACACACACACACACGCCCTGATCGCTTTACCGTTCTCAAAGTAAAAGCGATGGAAGTCGTGTCCTTCCACCAGGTTGCCCAGGGCCTCGGGCTCAAAGGAAGTTAGACCAGGGTCACAAATCTTCCTGTTGCACCAACGAACAAAAAAAAAAAAAGGGACACAATCAGCATGGACACAACCAATCAGCGTAACCACGAAGACGTTCCAGTGTCCCAGAGAAAGATACTTACGCGTAGGCATCAAAGTCGCCATTGTTGATGGACTCAATCAGCTGCTCGGTGACTTTGATGATTTCCTGCTTGCGAGCTGCAACACAAGATCACAGGACACCGTGAGGCGCGCGGGCGCACGGGACCTTCGGCAGTTGTGGCGGCATTTCAGGCAAAGTGCATCAGTTGAATCACATCACATCAGTTCTAATGGGTTCTAGTCTGCGGGGTTTTATTATATGAAGTTATTAGAAATGGTAGGCACTCATGAAAGGCATTTCAAAAAGAATATTTGTTGTTTTATTGCAGAGTATCAAAGCGACAAGAAAGCCTCCCATGACTAATACTGCAATCAGGCAGCAAAATGCAAGAAGACACCCGACAAAGATCAAACCAATGCAAGTACTCGCTACCAAAGCGGCTTTAAGTAATGTTGACAGTTACCTTTACGGTTATTGGTGCAGGCTGGGGGATATTAAAAAAAACACACTTCATTTGTGCAACAAAAAGACACGTCAAGTAGTGAGCCACAGCTACAAGCCACAACACCAAGTGTGTACATGGGTGAGTACGTGAGTCGGTAGGAACAGAGGAGCGAAAAAGGGGCATCTGTGTGTCTACAAGACCCAAGCACACAGCGGGAGAGCAGCGACTTCCAACCCAAACACAGACGACTGGATCCAGCCGAGGGAGCTGAATATTAAAAGGGGTGAAAAGGGGGGTTTTCTCACTGGGGAAGAGATGGTCGGACAATCACAATCACCGTAAACTGCATCAAAACACCCACTCGGTGCCGGGGGCAGGATTTGAATATCAGGATTTGAGACACGTTGCTTTCCTCCAGTGATGGGGAACAGGAGGGGGACGAAAACAGACCCCCCCCCCTCCCCAAACTGCAGAGAGACTTACTCTGAACTGAGGAGGTGGGGGTCAGTCTCGGGTACGACATTTGTGAGGAGCGGCTCTTAGAGCTCGAGATGCCGCTCACCGAGCTGCCCCCGAGACGGGCTGTCAGACGAGGCGTGTGTGTGTGTGTGTGTGTGTGTGCGCGCGCTCAAAGACAGGAAAGGAATTATGGAGAAGAAAATAAACGTAATTCAACAAACCATAAGAAGGGGAAGAAAGCAATTGGAAAACACAGTAATAAGAGACAGATGAAAAGATGAGGAGGAGGAGACTGGTGCGTGGGAGCGAGGGACATAAAAAGAACAGCTGACAGCCAAACGAGGGGTTTCAGCAGTTAACCCGCTGTGCATTCACACTGCGTCGCTAAATAGGAGGAGAAAAAGAACAGGAGCAAAGAGTGTGAGGGGGAGACGCTGAGGACGGACTGCTGTGACCCCCCCCCCCTCCCCCCGTAGGTGGGGGACCGAGAGTGGACACGAGCACCGGTTCGCCTACCTTTCACGTCCTCGTCCTCGATGGTGGTGTTGCCGCTCTCAATGGACTCCTGACAAAGAACGAAGACAGTTGGTTTTTACAATGGTTGCAATGTTCTCAGATTCTGCTGTGCTTCCGACGGGGACAAAAGAGACGAGAGACAACATGCCACTAAAGTCTCCGGCTGGTATTAAACCAGATTACATGGGTTATCTTCCTAAACCCCTGCGGACCACCAGGATTCCCTGGAGAACATCATTCATTACGAGTGATTATAGGACACTACAATAAAAGCACGGTTGGTGAAAGGAGACACTATTCTCATTCCTTTAAAGTGGAGAAAAAAATAGCCTGAGGTGCAAGAGCAAACCGCTTTGACATCATTACACACAACCAACTCATTAATCTAATGCAATACCTTATTTCCATCTATAGGGTTGTGGATCACAGTTGTCTGTGGTTCCTAGAGAGAACAAATGACAGAGAACGCATGGGAAGAAATAACTATAGGGAGGACAGAAAAGGTACTGAAACTGTTAATGGAAATGTACTTGTGTGTATTCATAGAATCTCTCTATCTGGTCGATCTACATTCATTCATATTTGGCGTGACATCGGGGCTCCATGTCTTTTCTCTGTGTGCTGTTCTCCCGTCGACCCACTACGGTGCCCCCACTCGCCAGTCAGATGTCTCGGCTTTTTGCGGAATCGATCCGGATGACCAGATCAGTCCTTCTAATCACTCATCCCGATTACACTAGACTATAACATCAGCAGCCCGCATCTGTCTGTGTGTGTGTGTGTGTGTACATGATGACAGAGCAAATGAAAAAGAGCGAGAGAGATAATGTGCCTGTGTTCATGCGTAATCGTCTCGCTAGCGAATGGGGGGGGGCAGAAAGCCTTTGACATCATGCAGAGCAACAGTCATGTGGCCTGTCTCAGCCAGTCAGCAGACACCATGCCCCAGCCAATGAGTGACAGCCAAAACACTTGAGGGGGGATGTAGCATCATAATGAGCCTAAGGAGGCGACATCCTCTCATTCTAGCCATGCACAGGCAAACTAGTCCATGAAATGATAGGAAAAAATGAAGTAGGAGGAGAGCGGAAATGTTCAAAGGGGGCGAGGGGGGGGGTAGAGGTTGCCCTTGACTACAGATTTAAAGCTGCACTAGTCAATATTCTGTTTGTGTGTGTACAAAAGGCTTAGTGTTTCAGCCACATGAACGAGATCCACCAAAATCCTAAATGCCCAACTTGCATGCAGCGCTAATTCAGAATGAATCATGAATATTTCTTTTTTTCTTGGAATATGCTGCGAGCCGCGGCGTGCTACACGGCCACAGAGGCTTTAACAGCCACGGGTCGCCTGGCCGTTTTCCCACGTCTTTCTATTCTTATACGGGCCGGTTAGGAACCTTAAACCACACAAAGAGTGTCCTGAGCCCATGTGAAAGGGTGAACCTGTACCTCCTCCGCGGTGGGGGTTTGCGAGGTGAGGAGGGGGGGGGGAGGTTTTTGGGAGGATGAAGGTGAAGCTGTGGGAGACGTTTTGTGTTTATACCAGCGCGGGGACAGGGCCAGTGTCTTTGGGACTGGTCACTGTGTTGGCTTTGTTGTTGACCTGCAGGGGGCAGTGTAAAGGGGACATGACACACGTGTGCACCTTCGACACCACAGTTGTGCTCTCAGGCACACAGCCACACAAGCACACACTCTCTGGTCCACTCCTCAGAGATCGCCTCAACTCAAGTGTGATGTAACGCAGTGTTTTATTGTTACCAACCAGGACCTCGTTACGACACGGTTTTATGACCTAGTCAGGAAGTCTGTTGACAGTGAGGAACAAATATCCCCAAATCAGTCGGAAAACGTTTCTAAATGTTCTGTTAGGTAGGCAGATATGATTGGATTCTGAAGGGCTAGACATGTAAAGAAGGCTGTTGGTAACAATCAGGAGAATTGATCTAACATTTTGTACACCCATCCAGTCCCACAGTAACAGGTAAAAAAACATTTGTTCATCCATGAAATACAAAACTATTCCAACAGACCCTGCACCAAATTAAAACGTTCTATCTCTATAAATGTAAATATTTATTGGCCGGTCCAACTGTTAAAAGGACCTGTGGGAGGAAGCTGAGAATTAACAACCATTTCCCGCTGCCTGATGTCGTCGTGTGCACACTGCATAATGAGGATCCAGAAGGCTCCTCAGACACTGAACGTTCCAGGAAACTAATGCGAGTGACAAAACTTTTCTTCTTGGCGGTGCAAAAGCGACTCACCTTAACCCCTTCCGCCTTCTTGTTGAGCAAACTCTTGGCTGCTGCAGGGGGGGGACAGAGAGAGACAACACTTCAGCGCCAGAGATCTCAAACCAGTCCCGAGGCTACCCCTAACATGCAAACAAGCATATCATTCCTCGTCGCTCATCTTCAAACCCCAGGTGCAAAATCCGGCTGCGGGATCCATAATGCAATGCAACAGCCGTTCAGGGAGGCATCTTCCTTTGTGCTCCAGTGCTACGCACTGACTGTCACGTGAGCGGGCTGGAGGGCGGACAGTTGGTCTGGTGTGTGTTTAGCAAGTGAAGAAAGGGGCAATCTGCCTGTCAGACCTCCACGGCATTCTTAGATGGGACGGTTGCAGACATGCATTTAACAACTAGCACGCACACATTCAATCCCGTCCCTGCCCTCAAAGGGAATAAGATTATCCAAACACACCAGATTGCATTTCAAAATGTATGCCGTAGCCTTAATTTATCAAATGCATTCTCATCTTGACATCTCTGCAAGCGTGAACTTGTGTTTTTCTTTTTTCATCAAACACCTCATCTTCATGCATATGTGCTCTTATTGGGCCTAATAGATCACAACTATTTAGTTGCACATTTCCCTGTCATTCCAAAAAAGCTTACCTCAAACGGAAACCACAATCCAAACAAAAGAAGGAAAGGAATTTGAAAAAAAAAAAAAAAGAAGGAACAGATGAATAAAAAGAGACCCAAATGCACAAATGCATTTTACTGTAGAAGAGAGAAAGTGTGAAAGAATAAAAGGTGTAAAAGGGTATGGCAGAGAGCAAGATAAAGTGAAAGAGCAACAGCTGAGGAGATAAAGAGGATGGCTCAGTATTGAATGTTCTAAAAAAACAGAGCGAAGGCATTCAGAAACAGGAAGAAAAGGCCATTATTCTTTATGAAACACTTTTTTTACCTTCTTTGTAGTGCATCTGATCTGTTCTCCTACTAGAAGCTACAAGCGTAACCAAACTACCACCAATATATTTGAAGACTCCCGTTTCCTTTAGTTTAATAATGCAGTCTATAAGATTCAGGTCTTGGACAATAGGCAGAGAATGACGTACCTGAGAAGTTTCTTGTGACCAGCAAAGTGGTCAAAATGGCTCCCTGCAGTGGTGGAGAAGAGGGAAGTAATGAGGATGGAAGGAGGAAAGGGAGAAAGCAAGGAAGAGACAGAAATAGGAAGATTGATTAGAAGGTCACGGCAAGAAAGGGCAGAACATCAAAAGGGCAACTTGAAGGTTTTAGTGAACCAAGTCTTCATTTCTAGCGCGCGACGTCCAGCGGGGAAGGAGAGATGGCTGGATTGATTGTTCTGTAAAAATAGAACCATGAAGGCTCACCTTGAGTTTCCTCCTGGCGTTGAATTTCTTCAGGCACTCCACCGTCTCCTGCCTGTGCATCATGGAGGCTACAGTGGACCGTTGCTGCAGGAGGAGGAGGAGAGGATTTGAGGATTAAGGGAGGATGGAAACAATGGAAACGTTTGCATGAGCATGTGTGGCCGATCAGACTGTGTGTGTGTTCTGATGGTACGACTGATCCTGCTGAGGCATTCTGTCACCTGTAATACTTTATTCTTTTGTGTCTTCTCTGTCTGTATGTGTGTGTGTGTGTGTGTGTGTCTGTGTGTGTGTGTCTGTGCCACTTACGCAGATCCAGGGATGTTTGAGGGCCTCGGCGGCGGTGATGCGTTTACTGGGGTTGATGGTTAGCATCTTGTTGATCAAATCTTTGGCCTCAGGAGTTACAGTGTCCCACTCCGGGGACGGAAACTGTCACAATGAACAAAAAGAGCGTCAAACGCGTTGGAACAGACGAGGCTATGTCGTTTTAGCGAGGCAACAGAAGAGAAGGCACCAGAAAACTTGAAACAACCATCCTCTGAGTAAAAGAGAGAACCCAAAATAGTGTCACTGTTTTCATTTTAGTACACAGAGACAAAATTCTAAACTTTACAAATCTATCTAAAGGCCAATACTATTTTGTAGCATGTGCGAGTGCTTACATCATAGGCTCCAGCCTTGATTTGTTGGTAAAGGCGGTGCTGGTCCTCATCCCAAAAGGGAGGGTAGCCCACCAGCAGGATGTATAGAATCACACCTGAAAGGAAGACACATGGCGACCTGAGCACGTAAGCACGAAGGGCCAATACACTGCAGTAATATTGGCTGATAAAAACTATATTATCCACTAATAAGACTGGAAACCACATGACGCTGCAGTGATGTTTGGCTTTAGCTCAAGTGCTTTGAGTGTGAGAGGTGTTATTTACCACAGGCCCACATGTCAACTGGCTTCCCATACGGATCTTTCCTCAGGACCTCTGGAGACAAGTAGCCCGGGGTGCCTGCGAAACCTGGGGGAGTGATATGGGGGAGATGTGGAATGGCAGCCACATGTGGGCGGTTCAGTGACTGGGAGGGTCCTCGGCCGACTGATCCATTGATCGACTGGGTGCTCGCTGGCTTCATTGACCACCTGATTCAGGTTGGAGAATGCACGGGTCGGATACTCACCAAACCATGCCTGCTGGTCCCCCTGCACCTCGATAGCCAGCCCAAAGTCAGCCAACTTGACCGCCGCCCCCTTCAGCTTACTGGCCAATAGGAGGTTCTCAGGCTGGGGGGGGCGGAGTCAAACAGGTTAGAGGTGAGAGGTCACACGCTCGGGGAACAAGCCGCCCACGGACACAGATCTAGAAGCAGGTTAGCTAAACCTAATCCTAATTCAAGCTATTAGGGGTCAACAATGCTAAACTGCTCTTAAATCAGTGTCTGAGGCAACTCCCTTTCTGCCACACAAACGACAGAGAAACACGGGACCAAATCTCTACCAGACAAAGGACACTGTTGACTTTCTTCCCCCCCCCACCCCTCCGGTCCCATGGATTCTACCAGAGGTCAATGACAACCGATACGCTGGTAAAAATCCATGAGCGGGGAACAAAGTGCACACAGCGGGAAGGAGGATACGGGAGGGAGGTGCGCTGTGAGCAGCTCAGCTGCACACACTGGGTTTACACAATCACAGACATATGCAAGCACGTCAGCGCACACGCACACACACACACACACACAGACACACACAGGTGCAGAAAGGTCTTTGCTGACCACAGGCCAGTCACACAAACAGTGTGCTCCCATCAATAATACATTTGCTAATATTTAGGCACTTGAACCAGAGAAAGCAGACACTTTATGGCGGACAAAGACTCAACGGGACGGACCGACATCTGGACATTATCAATCAAAATTTTCATTTGATTAGTAAACATTCTGAAAACCTAAAATCCCCTAAGAAAAGGATATGTACTATCATTTAAAGGGAATCGTATAAACCACAGGGGTTATTCTCACCCCACAGTTACAGTTCACCTTTGAACACATTGAAGGAAGCTCTCCCCCTTCATCTCCCCCTTTGCCTCCACATACCAATGCCCCACGAGACGTCACGAGAATAAAGACTATGGGAATCTTTCACCTCTCGTTTGTACATAATCATGCAAATGGAGATCACTCCTTCAGGATCTGGCTGGCGATTGCTCCTTTCCTCACACCGTAGCGCTGCACCCAAGATGTCAGCGAGCTTTCTGCATCATCGGGGGAAGTGCTAGAGGAGGAGGATCCGTAGTCCCGACATTGGCAGCAAACGTGATTAAGCTCAGAACATGGACTAGATTTGACGGTAACAATGTTGGAAGGAGCCAAGCCTCCCCCCGCCTCTGCAGTTTGGTGTATTTTAATCCAATTCCGCACATCACACTTGCAACCCATTTCATAGCTGAGGTCAAAGTCGAATTCTATGACTCTTTCAAAGCTTTTTATGGCTTCGTCAAGGGATAGTGCCACAAGTAAAGAATCTTTAGGATGGTATATTTTTGCCCTCACGCGAGGGGACAGGTATTGATTTCAGTTTTATCTCCTCCAACAGAATGCCAAAATAAATAAATAAAGTGCGTGGCTGCAAACGGGTTGAGTCACTGGGAGCGTTGCCATCTGTCGCACAGCGTCCGGTCCGTGGCCGCAGTCGTACAAACCTTCAGGTCCCTGTGGACGATGCCGTTAACGTGGCAGTGATGGACGCTCTCGAGGATCTGCTGTATGCAGTGGCTGTGGCCGGGGAGCGGTGTGATGGAACCAAGGGAAGGAGAGGTAGAGAGGGGAGAGAAGAGAAGACGGAGAAAATGAAGTGAGGGGCCCGGGGGGATAGGAAAACAGTCTCCGTGGCATCGTTTCACATGCCGCCGCCCCCCCCGCCCCCCTGCCCCCAATCAGGCCTCTAATGTGTGAGGCTGTTTTGTTGACGGGTGACATTAAGTCCTGTTAAGGTAAGTCATTTTTCACAAGATTTATTGTGTTACACTATACAGACACACCAAAGAAGACTCTCTCTCTGTGTGTATGATTAATACCGCGGGCTGTATGTCATGAATCACTTTTATAAATAACTGTAAGAGATGCTTTAGAGATAACGCAGCAATCACACCCTCTGAGACGCAAAAATAGAGCACACAACCACACCAGTAACAGACAGAGATGCATAATGGCTGCTGTGGTCAGCAGTGTGTGTGCGTGTGTGTGTGTGTGTGTGTGTGTGTTACCTTGCATCAGCCTCACTGTAGTATTCCCTGGCTACGATGTCCTCAAACAGCTCTCCTCCTGTCACCCTGGGGAGAGTCAGAGGGAGCGTTTCTTTCTCTCCGTATTGATGGCCAACAGACTACTCTGCTTGTATTCACAGACATCCTTATCCTTACTATCAAGTTATCACATCTGCACGTGTCTTATTAAGGTTTGAGCTTTAATCAGAATACAGTTGAACCATGACGTGAGCCTGGATATTTTCAAATATAATTTCACCAATAGAACACAATACAGTACTATACATTACAAAGTGTTATTCTCCCCCCCCCCCCCCTCAATCATTTTCATTCATGTAAATATAAACAAAACAAAAGTTATTTGAAAGAGTGTGTTTGAGCTTGTGATGCTGCAGTGACTTGGTTATTATTATTGACCAGAGCAAAAGCGAGATAAAGTGTTGTAAATGCTGACCAATATTTTATTTAGTGCCCTCAAACAGTATGTGAGGCTATTTATTCTTTTGAACCCATAGGACGCTGCTAATAGTTCAATTCCATACTATTTCTGGTAATATTAGAGCATGCAACCACTGGACACATGTGCATGCATAAATATCCCCTAATGCAATGAGGCAGTAATAACAATGTTTATAACTGACAATGACAGAAAACCTATGTAATACATTTTAAAAAGTAGACCTTATGATTCTCACAAGTCGTGAAGTAGTGCGTAGTACGCGGTTTTGGATGCAGTCAAAGTCTTCTGCAGACATTAATTAAGGTTCAGTTACCGAGTACTTGGCAAGAACATAAAAGAAAGAAAGTAAAACAGGCAGGATTCAAATTCTCAGGGAGCGTGCATGTGTGTGTGTGTGTGCGTGTGCGTGTGTGTGTTTCGGTCACTCACAGATCAAACACCAGGTAGTGGAAACCCTCTTCTGATATGCTGTCATGGAGTCGTACTGTGAGGATAGTTAACACAAACACAAACACGGGAAGGAGACGGTAAGGAGACAAAAGGGCAAGCAGTCGATACCTGAATACAATTACTGCCATTACTCATTATTTGCGCTTTCCTTTTTTGCACCAAGAGTGAGATGGTTTGCAGAAATACAATAATGATACGTGAAAAAGTAAATTAAGCAGTACGTCGTCGTTTACAAACCTCAGCTACATGGAGACCCTACAGCTCAATATGTAGAAGTCGTAACAATAGATAGATACATTTTCCAAGGTGATTACATTGTTTGTATTACAAGTTTTCTGAAACGAAACAAAATGAGGCTTTATCTCATTAAATATCTCAAAATAAATCTACATGTCTGGATCAAAAACCGGAATATTGGACCAAGCTGGGTTTAGAATGATTGTTTCATTTTGTTGAAAGTCAATTAAATGTTGGAAACTTCATCTTTTTAGTTTTATCACTTCATAAATCACAGAATAACTTTGAATTCATTCTTTTGCTATTTAATAAGGATTCAAATATGAAGTTCTTCAGGCTATGGATGACATATGAACAAAACCCTTTGTGACAGCCTTCAGAGTATGAAAAGGAATGAAAAAGTGCTCCTGACGTTGAGATATGCAGCTGATGCATTATCTAATGTTGGGGAATTCAACAGACACAAATAGATGCACAGGTAAAATCAACAAATTAAAAAGTGCCTTTTGGCGGCAGAGACTTAATGGACTTTATGTGTTATGCCTTATGGTGTCTGAGCCAGGGAGTTGTACGCTGGCCTCAGACTTTTACAAGTTTTCTTTGTAAACTAAAGTGCACTCTGGAAAATGAGGGTAAAAAAGTTCCTTCAGAGGCAAAACGAGGAGGAAAGAGTGTTACCGGTTAGTAGTTTGGAGAGAGGGATTTCTGATGATTCAGCAAGGAGAGCACACTGGTACATCATCATTAGATAGCTCACTACACGCACACATACACACACCTGTCTCCCACACAACTGTGTCTTGAAGATGAATAGCCTCAGCACGATTCACCAGAGACCTGGACCACGTGTGTGTGTGTGTGTTCTATCAGTATGTGTGTACTTGTGCGCGTTCTACGATCGAGGACTCACCGATGTTGGGGTGCTTAAGTAAACGACAGATCCTTGCCTCTCTCTCCAGCTTTTGATGATCTGAAAGGCAAAACACAAACAGGTTATTAGGAATGCTTTTCATTGTCCCCCGCTACGAGAATCGGGTGAGCCCCGATGTGTGCCACAAACAGGGAGGCGCCCCAGTAGGCTCAAAATGACCTCAGGGGTCAGCCTTAATTTCAGCTCCCGCGATGTGCTCGCAGGTTCATTTCGCAGCCCCGGCGAACGAAATTAACTTGCAGGGCTGCAAGTGGAATTTAATTACACTTCGCCTGAGGCCAAATGCCACATTTAAATGTAAAGAGCATCATACGTCCCTCGCTCTAAGCCTCTGCCTGCGGCGGACGAGGAACGGGTGATGTCACGATGTACAGTGAAACTGGCTAAATGACGACCGTGTCACTGTGCACGATAAAAGGGGCCCCACCAACATATCCTCGGGACTATTCAGCTGCTAAATGCTGCTAAATGGAGACCAACCTTTGGCTCTTTAGCTGCTAAATGCTCCACTATGTTCAGCAGCTAGTTGCTAACTATGGGTCTCCAACGAGTGAGTAGCGCACAAGGTCAGTGTACACTGTGTATTCCGCTTATTTTACTCGACACTGTACGCAAGCTTATGAAAAGAAATACTTTCAGGAACTGAGCAACAACCCTTTTTCTAAGGAGGGACAGAAAGGACCCGGTATTAGAGTTAAAGCCCCCCCCCCCCATGTGTCATCAGACAGGCGGCCCTCGAAGCCTTCTCACGTCTGTCTCCATCTGACCTGGCGAGACAAGAAGTGTGAGAAAAAACGCTCAGAAGTCCAGAGACTCCAGGAGCAGCAGTCGCTATAATGAGTGTTGCCGCACGGCGCCAAGGCGACCCATTTCAGCGAGGCCTCGGGACGCCAGGGAGAAGGAGGAGAGAGAGAGAGAGAGAGAGAACGTGAACGAGAGAAAGGAGAGCAACGGGTTCAAACTTTTTTTTTTCCCCTTATGAAATAGGACGTCTATTTTTTCACTCTCATCCGCGTCGCCTTCCTCCGCTTTTTCTTGAAAAAGCTCTCTTGTAAATGGTGGACTCAAGACCAGCAGAGAACACGGAGCAGCTTGTTCCCGTTATGGAAACAGGTATCTATGTGTGCTGTGCATCACAATCAGAATCAGATCTATTTCCACAGATACGCAGACAGACTTATGGCAGCAATTTCTCAGGCTGCGATGAAACATGGTGTGCCTTTTTATTTTTTTTTAAATGCCAGCATGGTACAGTGTGTTCAATGCGAATGAAAGACTGCTCACCCACACATGAGAGGGGGGGGGTTATCAGTCGCAGTGAGAGAGAGAGGAAGCGTTGGTGAAATCCCAACAGCGAAATGCAAAACAAATGCAGGTTGAGCGATGGCTGCACAACGTATAAAGCTAAAAATACAGGAGGAACAAGTTGATGTAAAACCTGCCCTGGTACGGTTAGCAAAAACACGCACACACACACACACAAACACACACACAGAAAAGGAGAAGATCACTCTCTGAACCTTCTCTCTTGTAGCCCAACATCAAAAATCAGCTTGAGGTAGTTTTAAAATCATTAGAGCAAATGACACAATGCCCCAAGAGGTGAGAAATGATTTAAACAACTGATTTTTCCCATATACATAATACAACCATGTCATTTCATAGAATGTGCATGAAAACACCATTTGTCCCAACCGTTTTGTGTTGCATGTACCATGTACTGTGCTTAACTTAGACCGGTCCACGCGGTTTGACCCCAGCCCTTCTCCTACGTGGTGTAAAATATATCTGGCATCCCACACAGATGCATCACTTGCCAGGCACCCAAAATAGTGCTTTTATGTCGTGTTCTATGACAATGTATTGGAAAGCTCTAAAAACACATATTTGAGGCGGAGTTCTCCAGTTTTGCAGAACTACGCCTGAAGCCAAGACAATAATCACAGAAATTCCTTGCTTTTTAATAATTATTTGAAATCCAGACCCAGCCTTGCTTATAATATTAATATTACCTTGAATGTGGTGTTCACTGATCCAGATGTATGATATATTTAACTATTATGTTCAGACCGTTACAGTATCATCATAATGTCAGTCTTTAAAAGTCCTGGCGGTTGACCTACATTGAGAATGCAAAATTGTGCAGCCAACTGTTTTGAATGTCAGAATTCCCAAATGCAGAAATCAGCATTGAAAAATAAAGATATAAAGAAACATTAAAATAATAGCATTACCTGGAAATTAAACCTGAATTATGAAAGAGCATCAACATTATCAACAATTTACTAAATCATCTGTCATTGACATGTTTAAAGACAATAATATATTTGGCAAAACCAAGTCCAATTAAAGTTGAACAGAAAGGCATTTTCTATTTTTTCAGTTTGCTGCAAATCCCTGAACACTGTAAATGTCTGTCAGGTCACAGTCTTCTCTTTCCATCATTTCCCACCTCTCTCTCTCCTTCACAGGTAGTCCACCTCTCAGCCAGCTGGACATCTGTTGTCTAGCAACACCTGCACCAATCAGAGCGGTGGGGCCTCTCCTCTGCAGTGGAACCAGCCTTGCATGCAAATGGCTGACATCGAGAGTTGCAACACAACTATGGAACTACACAAATAAACTCATTCTGTAGCAGCAGATTTGCTTAAAAAAATACATTTATTTCAACACATCTCCCCTGGATTATCTAACCATCTAGCTGTAGATGGAAATGCATTAGCATTGAAGGTTGAAAAGGGAAATGCAACAGTTACTTAAAGGAGCCCATGGTGCACTTAAATGAATACCAAATCCCAAACTACACGTGTGTCCACATTAAATGCTTTTGTTTAGACCATTGCTCATGTCTCATATTAAAATGGTAAGTTTGCATTTTTCAATATTGTGAACACACTAATGTGGATAACTATTTTCATTAGGACTGCATCCAAGATTTGACCAAATAAAAATAGCCTACCACCATTTTTTTAATTGCAGGATGGAAATGATTTGTCAATTTCCTGGAAAATATTTCTAAATGAAATATTGTGGTGTTGCAGAGATGTCCTGGCCTAGTTAACGAAACATCTTTGTTGTTGTAGTTCTAATCCCCGAAAAACATCACAGCGTGATCGTATTTAATACTTTTTTCAGTGACAATGAGAATAATTATCTAAAAATGATCACTCCCTGTAATGGTCAAAAATTATAAGATGGTGCAGCTCTAGTTTTAATGCATCTTTTATTTGAGTTCTCATCAGGTTTTTGAACCGTTGTCTCATATGCAAGCTCTATGTGGTCCTTTCTATGTACAGCTCTATGTGAAGCACTATGTGGTCCTTTCTATGTGCAAGCTCTATGAGGTCCTTTCTATGTACAGCTCTATGTGGTCCTCTCTATGTGGAGCGCTATGTGGTCCTTTCTATGTGGAGCTCTATGTGGTCCTTTCTATGTACAGCTCTATATGAAGCACTATGTGGTCCTTTCTATGTGGAGCTCTATGTGGTCCTTTCTATGGGTGAGCTCTATGTGGATCTCTATGTGGTCCTTTCTATGTGGAGCTCTATGTGAAGCTCTATGAGGTCCTTTCTATGTGGAGCTCTATGTGGTCCTTTCTATGTGGAGCTCTATGAGGTCCGTTCTATGTACAGCTCTATATGAAGCGCTATGTGGTCCTGTCTATGTACAGCTCTATGTGTGAGCTCTATGTGGTCCTTTCTATGTGGTCCTTTCTATGTGGCGCTATATGTGGTGCTTTCTATGTGGAGCACTATGTGGTCCTTTCTATGTGTGAGCTCTATGTGGTCCTTTCTATGTGGAGCGCCATGTTGCAACTTCTCCCTGATTCAAAGCAGATGTAAACTGGATTGCAGTGTGTGAGTCGGGGTGCGGCTGTGTCTGTATGTTCGGATTTAAGAGCGTTTTATAAATCGTGATGAAGTGGACAATCACATTTCACACGCGCACCTGAAGCAACTAGCCCCGACGTGGAGTCTTGAGATTTGCCCTAGTCTCAAAAAAACTGACAGTGACAACAATGAGTTCTGACAGTGACAAAAATGTTACTTTGATGTACGTCTCGGGGTGTGTGTACATGTGCTTGTGTGTGTGTGTAATCTTGAGCCCTGCTGCCACAGCAACTGGAGAAAGCCTTTTGCTTACATGGTTATAACTGACAGCAGCATTTCTGCATAATGTGAAGCCGATGTGATTGTGCAGACAAACGTGACGCCACGACAGTCCGCCTTTATCATTCAGGCGTTCTGTTTGTGTGCTACTCTGTACAGCTACATAACTATTCATAAATAAATATATTGCGGCAAGGACAATTATCAGTATCTTTATTTTCTTTGCATTTAAACAAAGTTAAACATGTTGGAATTATTTTTATTGTCTTTTCTACCCAAATGTATCATATTGCAATATCTCTTTGCTTTTCAAATTGTGCTTCTGTGAAAGGGAAACACTGACTTAAATAAATAGAAACAGAAGGTGGATGGCTAGCTAGCCGCTGTAGCTACACACGCGGTAGGCTATCGTTAGCTGCTGCGAGGACGCTGTCATCAGAGTGTGTAAAAAAAGTGTTTCAATCGGCTCAGGAACCGAAATCTGCGTTGCGTTTGGGTACGGTAGGTACCGGTCGTGTAGGAACCGGTGCTATGTCGGTACCGGTTCTCGGTTGCGTTATAGGCCATCTCATGGAAAAATACATCTATTCCTCTGCATCAGCATTGCAAGTACGTAGCCTCCGCCCTGAAGCCTTGGTGTCTCTTTTTGTGTCAGCAAATGACATTTAGAGAAGAACGGAGTTGACATTCACTTTCACCAGGGGGTGCTTGAACCTCTTTTGACACAACCCTTTTATGTGACTTTTCATGGTAAACATTGATGGCTTGTAGAGATGTCGTTGTCTCGTTTCCACAGCCAGTGACACATTGAGGCAAGCCACATTTATTTAAGTCAAAAGGTTACAAATTACATCACTCAAAAGTGAGCGGGTGTAAAGTTGCTTTTGCAATCGCTGCCCGTTTACAAAAAATAAAGAAAAGGCTGCTGATGCAAGCATAGGGCACGATGAAATGTTCATAAGCCACTAATCAGAAACAGACAGACATAATGATCCAGTGGTTTTACCCGGAGAGACGCACCATGCATAACGCACGAAATATTATTATTAGAGAATGTGGTGATACATATTGCTGTAAAAACTCTATTTCTACTTTTAAATATGGATACGGAAAATGTGCTTTAGTCAGATAGGGAAGTGGTCCTTATTGCAAAATTACAAGGAAAAGTCACTATGACTCATATTGTACTTTCCATACAAAAATATGAATGAATGAACGAATGTATAAATATTTATACATACTCTTCTCCTTTTTTTGCTCTAAAAAGAGCAGAATAACACCATACATTGTTAAAAAAGAGTGGGAAGAAGTACAATACTTTTTTTGATTTCCCAACCATTTTTAACTGCTCTTCATAATACACCTAAATACATACAGTATATACCACATATACGCTTCATAAATATCCATATAAATATATAATCACCAGAAAATAAATATATACAAATATCCCTGTAAATATACATATAAATATATATACTACTATATAAGTATTTATATACCATACACTTATAAAGTTAAATACAATACAACAATCAACCCTATTCTACTTAATATCTAGTGGTATTAAATACAAATCTGTACATCCTAGTATACATTAGTACTCATTATAAATAATATATAACACAAATATATAGGTTTTATAAAGGTTTCGAACACTGATGCGGTCATCTGTCTATGTAGAGATGAAATAAAGCGGTATATCAAAAACAATGGACATGCAATGCAGCTGTGACACACATTTAATTGTCTCATATTTAAAATGACAGAAGGGATGTTGGATTTGGTTAAATGCCTGTTCCCTTGTGTCCTTGAAGCCAGCAAAAGAATAGAAGAGACCAATGGCGTAATTGCATTTTGCAGAAGTATTACAGATTCATGGAGAGTCTCGTGTTGAAAGGTTCCGGACCGTTCTTAGAAAAACAATGGAAATAATTTCCCTCAGCAGACAAAACTCCACCATTTCCAAAGCAGACCTCAAGCTTTCACCTCTATTATTTCCCTCTTTGTCTGCTTGTCCCTCTTTCTGTGTGGTTCGGATGCCTCGCGATCGCAACCGCACTGCAGTGCAGTGCGGATTTAGTGCATTTTCTTTCGCCTTTTTTAGTTTGACGTCCTGCAAGTCTAAAACTATCCACACCCAGGGACGGATGGAGAAGACACGGATGGACATAAAATGCGGGCGAGGGGACAGAAACGGGAAGAAACAGTGCCCCACATGTGGTGTGGTCTTCACAAAGACCCGCTGTTTTGTTTTTTTATACCTCTCTGAAAATATAGGGGGGAAAAAGAACAAAAGGTTATTTCGTTCCCATGTTCTCATCAACCGCTTAGAAAACTGTTCAATGGTGAGTTAATGAAGAGGCCCTTTTTGGCAGCGTGACCTGTACAGAGCCACGTGTTCCCTAATGTGAAGAGAGGGGGACATTTGTAGCTGCAAGAGTTAACCGAAAAGACTTTCAATTCTTTGTCACCAAAAGACGTGAAAACCTGAGACACGGGGGTCTGCACCGCTCTGATGTGCACACAATGTTGTAATAAGCATCTTAAAAAAGGAACATGGAATTACATCTTTGTTCTGTAAAATGTATTATTGCCGTATTTTGCTAATGGAAACTAGCCTGCGTTGATGACGCTCTGTACTGTGGTGTACTGCGGTGTACTGTGGTGTACTGCGGTGTACTGCGGTGTACTGCGGTGTACTGTGGTGTACTGCGGTGTACTGCGGTGTACTGTGGTGTACTGTGGTGTACTGCGGTGTACTGTGGTGTACTGTGGTGTACTGCGGTGTACTGCGGCGTACACACCGGCCTGCAATTATCTTGAGAATTCTGATCAACGCTTTTGTTACAGCGTCTCAAATGTTCTGCTTTAAATCGTCCTCAATTCAGTACCTTTGGATATTTTTGGATTGTTGGTCAGACAAAATGAGCAGTTGGAAAACGTCCCCCGGGAAATTAGGATGATGGGCATAATCCGATGAATCTGTTTAAACAATCAATTAGATCAATCATGAGAATATGCTTCAGTTGAAGAGCTGACCCTCTTGCATAGATACACATCGGCCCGCCGCACACCCCACAGCGTTGGATTGAAGCGTTTCAACTGAACAGATGCAGTGGGGTAAAACTTCTGCGGAAACCTCTGCGGACGGAAGGTAAGTACGGTTGCAACCACCAAACCACCCAAACCACCCCCTCCTTCCTCTGTGGGTCTGATGAACCCATTCATACCACGCCGAGACGCCGTCACCCTCCATCGGCTCCCACACTGATAACTCCCTTCCTTCCTTTCTCTCCCCAGGAGAAACACAAGGTGGCTGGTGTCAGCGATTAAACTGGCCCCAAGTGTTGCCGGGAGCGTCATGACTTACAGTAATGTCCGGCCTCATCTGTGTAATGCAGTCACATGCATATTAGACTAATATGTTGGAGTGGGATCATCTGAGAGGGGGGGGAAGTCTGGATGAATCCTTCACAAGGAGAGACACAAACTCACATTTAAAATCACGCATATGTTGACACAAAAAGCTGCAGATACAAATGTAGCCCAGGGAAGGCTTTTATTATGGTAAGGACGTACATCGGACATGTAAGGGGTAGCGCTGCTTAACACTGGTAGCAAAATAATGTATTTAATCACATTACAAAGAAGTCTTTGGGGGAATATCATTTCCAATATTTAAACTGTAGTAATAGAAGCATCTGCCTCCATTGGTTATAATATGAAATTCCACTAGGAAATGTGAGGCAGGTTTATAATTAATGTGTTTTTAATGTCACTTTAATGCCTCCTTAAGGGCTCACAGTCAAGACTTGATTTGGTTCTGCGAGGAACAAATGATTATAATGATGTCATTATTATTTGTGGACTGTCTATTAATATGATATAACATCACCGTGTTTCACTGGCCTCTCTTTGTTTAAAACACTTGAGACTAAAGCGATACATCGGCAGGGAACGTGTGAGGCAGGAGGAAGAGGAGGGAGGACAGAGAGGAATTGTTGGGGGGGGGGGGGGGGAGGGTAAATCAAACAGAGAGAGAGCGAGGAATAGACAGAAGGAGATGCAGGACTCTATAATTAAGAACGCCCTCGCTTTCTAAAGAGTATATTCCTCTTGTTCATCATCGTACTGTTTGTTCTCTGTCGCCTGAGCGACCAAACGGTTTAACATTCAAATCTGCACATTTGAGTAAACGCAAGGGCTGCCATTTGAAACGGCTTATACATTATTGAAGTCGAAAAAGCTTCAAAAGACACAAAGCTATCGTCGGGTTGGTGTGCACCTCAGTACTATCTATCTATATGTACTGTATCTATTAGATTAGATGGTTCCGCCGGGGAAGGAAATACACCTCTGTACCATTCTGGCGTTTTGAAATAGACTCCGTCTTCAAAATGAGCAACAGTGGGATGGATCGCTACTGTAATGAATGTAACATTTTACTCAATGTGAGCTCATTTTATACCACGTGGCTCAAATCGGCCATTGCAGGTTGGACTCTTGTATCGATAGTCTGCAGTCCAATGGACAAATTGTCCATTCCTTAGGTGGTAATTCTAAAACCAATGCAACGCCTCTGTGTCTTTTCTGCTTTGCTGTACATGAGCAATGCATCCAAAAGGATGGAACATTTTCAATACCAGGTATATGTGTGTGTGTGTGTGTGAGATAGAGACACCAGAAGTGAGAGAATGACCAACGTTTATTTTTAGCACCCAGTGAGTCATGTGGTCCCCCCCCCACCCTTCCCTCCACCGATCCCTCCTTCCTTGCCTCCCCTCCTATCTCACTGTCTCTCCCTTCATCGGTTTCTCTCTCCCACAATCACGTCCTCTCCTCTCTCCCCTCACTACAAAGAGGGGAGAAACAGTCACAGTGACACTGAAGGAGAGCAGGAATAAAGGCCAATAAGAGAGGATGGGAGGGAGGGACGGCAAATCTTTATCTCATGTAATGAGGAAAAAACTCTCAAAATGCAAAAAGCAAACATGCATAGTGTAAATATATTTATCTATATCTAAATATAGATATATACACACACCCCTGAGGCAGACTGGCTTACACCTCAGCAACAGCTATCATTTCTGTTTCCATGACATTTAAACGTGAAAAAAAAAAGCGGACAGAAAGGGTCCACTGTGGGTCGGCCCATTGGAATGACGGCACTTTATTTGAAGAGCAAGGATTAGGATTTTGTTTTATATAATAAAATTCATCATGGAGCTCTGTTTTAACAGTTTCAACCTTCCTCATAAGTGGAGCTCTATGTCTTGACCCTATCTGCTGTTAAATCCCATAATGCATCGCAATTCATATTTATAAAGTGGGGCAAGCTGATCTTTTTTTTTTTTGTAAATTCAAAAATATCTTTAAATTTCAAACCAACCCAACTGTTAAGACAAGACAAATAGTGTGCACTAACTCACACACATACAAACCGATGTGATGACTGATTACACACACACACACACACGTGCAGCTGCACATCACAAGCAAATACAAAGTGACAAATGATTGCAGACAGGACACTGACGCATGAATGAAGGGAGAAGGCAAATATCCAACGGCTTTGAGGTATACGCCGCAATGTTGACTTTCTTTCTCTGATTATCCGTCTCTCCCCCTTTCTGCTTTCCATCGTTTCCTTCCCTCTCTCTCTCTCTTTCTCTCTCCTCTGCTTCCTCTCATGGCTCATCTGCTGCTCCTAATGAAACGCTGCATAATCAGGATTGCAGATTGCAGGACTGTGGCTGGTCCTTTCGGCCCGCCGCACATGTGTGTGTGCAGGAACACGGAACACACGCCCACAGAAATTGCATTGATCTGCGCGCTAAACCCTTTTCAATTGGATGTACAGACATCCTCTTGCATCGGCGGATGCACACAGTGGTGGAATTGTGTGTGCGCGTTTGTGTGAGGGGGGGGGGGTCATGATCCTCCCTGAGAGGAGGGAATCAGCGTTGCAGTTCTAGGGCTTATCGCGGAAAAGAGGGTAAGACCAAATCTGGCGTGCCAGCATACCCGGGACACAAACATCTATACACACAAACACAGTTTTTTCACACCCGCAGATCCTCATGCTAAGAAGGCGAGATAACCTGTTTTTTGGTAAAAATCTGTCCCAGCATGCAAGTGGTGAAACACGCAGCCGTCTGCCAAGGTGTCTATTACCAACACCGTGCTCAGCGAGCGGGAGGGTTCAGCATGAGCAGGAGGAGAGACAGCGTCGGTGGGGGGGGGGGGGGGAGCGAGAAGGCAAGAAAAGAGAGGAGCGGCACGAAGGGAGCAAGGAAGAGGACAGATAAGAAGGCAAAGGGTGGTGAGTTAGCAGAGGGGGGGGGAGAGGGGGCAACGTGCAGGAAGAGGAAACTTGTCAGGCGTAGGAAAGCGTCTTGTAATGAGAGAAAATCAAAATAGGGACGATGCAGAGAGAGGAGGAGGCTGCTCGGTACTCACACACTACACCACCAAGAGACACACACATTGGCATTATCGCCAGGAAGCTATAGGCCGTGGCAAAACCGGTGCGCAACAACAGTCAAGGTCACTCCCAGTCAATTACACAGATGAAATCAGACGTCTGGGCTGCTCGTGTGGCACGGCAGCGTTTCATTGGTCATCGCGGGCGACACAACGCGGGCTGAGGGCAACGGCAAAGAGCCCAGCGCGCCATTGGTTAGTAATCACCAACGCGCTGTTGGAGGTTCTTGGGTCACGTGTGCGCTTGCTTGTAGTGCGTGTGAGCGTGTGTGCGAATATGTGTGTGTGTGTGTGTCCCAAGCCCGCAGCAACCGGGCCAACGGCAACAATTACAGTGACGGAAGTGAAAGAACTGGGTCGGCTTTGCAAAGGGAGCCGCCCCTGGGAAGAGACGAGACCAGCAAGAGCCCCGGACACCGCAGAGCGCACGCACACAAGGGTGTGTGTGACATTTACAACGGACCCAAAAGGACACGTATGAATAACACAAACAAACAAAAAACCTACAGCCTTTACTCCCCCCCCCACCCCCTGTCCAACCCCAGAGCCTGTTTCATGTGGCCTGATCACAGCGCCACTCACTGACACTTTGGGCCGCGCGTTTTCTCTGCTCGCCGGCATTGTGCGTGTGCGTGTGTGTGCATACGTGCGCGTTGCGTGCGTCTGTGCAGGTTGGGGGTTTCCTACCTCTGGCGGAGAGCTTCTTGGTGTTGATGATTTTGGCAGCAAATTCCTGTCCAGATGAGATCTTCACACACCTCCGGACCACCGAGAACGCGCCCCTGAAAGTCACACACGGACAGAAGTACTTAATGATGTGTTTAAAACAAATAAAAGTGGTAACAACAAAACCAAAGATACATTTAAGGATACAATTGATCGTTTTGCTTCATGTAATCGATCACTATTAAATATGGCATCTTTCAGATGCAAGAAATTCAATGCTGAAAATGTAAAGAAGTCAAAAATTATTAAATTATACTTTACAAAAGAATGTAAACATGACCTAATTGACAATGGTAAAAGAATAACAAGCATATAAATATACATTTTTAATAAAATGAGAAATGTATTATGAACATTGCATAAAAACACAAAAGACACCATATAAAATCAGACTAAAAAAAACAATAATAATGTTTTTTTTTAAAACAACTGAATAGATGGTTTATTTTCAGCTCCTCTCAGGTTCTGTGTAAGGCCGTTCGATGGCCTGGAGCTTCAAACAGTCCTCATAGGGGAGTATTAACAAACATAGCTGTGCTAAATTGTTTTATAGTGAGTGTATCACTGAATTACACAAAAGCACAGCGGGCAGTATTCCTGCAGCTTGTCGCACCCCCAGAGTACACACTGTCCCCATCGCCCCACGGGACCATGGGCACCGAGCAACGTGCCCACCGGCCTGCCACAGCCCAAGCCACGTGTGCTTTTCCGGGGTTCCAGGCACATGTATGAAGATCGAAAAACTAGGTCAGCTCCATTCGAGGGAGGAGAAGAGCAGAGTGCTGCATCCCCCTTCTCTACGTCCGCCTCAGCTCTGCAGCCTCCATCGCTTTCTGCGTTTCCTCCCTTTCAAACAACAAATCCGCTGTCATGCTGTCTGGCATCCAGACAACATTGCCGATGCAACAAAGTGCTCGGACCCACTTGAGGGTAATCATTACCTGAAATGAACCCCTGTTCTTTCACTTACTGTACTCCTAATGGCTGACAACTGTCCGTCATTATGTGCTTGGTATGCAACACGATGTGCAGCGTAAACGCGTTATCTAACGTCTTCCAGAGTGAGCAGCTTGCCACTAAAGCTTACCTCTAATTTATAGAGGATTTGGTAAAGGAAAGCGTAGCAGAACGTGTTATGTAAGAATTTCCCTGGACTACGCTGCATTTGGGTAGCGTGGCACCCGAGAAGTGCATCTGCTGACCGATAGCCGAGTCTGCCCAGCGCTACGTGGTAGAGTGCGTGTGTGGTAGCAGCACGGCGGGCTTTTCTCAGCGGAGGGTAAAGGCGAGGCGAGCTAACTGGCAGCAGGCTCCAGGTTAGCAAGCACACAATCTACGATGGGGGGCCTATCTGGGGTCGTGTTTGGTGCAAAGCTCGGATTGTCCAAACACGCAACGATTTTGAAAGGCGCTTGGCAAAGACGGAAACGTACTTGCGCAGTGATGCAAAGACGCCCTTTAATGTCACACAAAAGTCAGGTAAAGTGGCAAACCTTCAAAGGTGCTGGAAGCATCAAAAAGCTCAAAGTAGCAGAATAGATGTCCTTAGATCTATGCAAAGTACACTTTATGTGAGCTAAATGTAGGCTCTAAGGAAATCCAACTGATTCCTTTATAATATTTAAAAAAATAGGAGCAGACTCTTAAAACTGCAGTCCATCAGTATCTGTGGTACATTCATTTTACAAGTGTGGCAATAAAGGCCTTTTCACAGCTTGAATCGAAAAACAAAAGTTTCGTCTGTTCCTCTCAAGCTTGTTTAATGTCGTCAGTGTTGGGTGGCTACTCACAGTAAAGGTTCAGGTGACTTAAAAGTCTTTGCATTATTAACGACAGATGAGGGAAAAGATGATGGAGAAGATGAGAGAAAGGTAAGGGAGCAGATGAGGGAGTAGATGAGTGAAAAGATGAGGGAGGGGGTGAGGGAGAAGATGAGGGAGATGCGCTCCTCCAGTTAGAAGGAGATAACGGAGAGTCCATTTCCATCTCATTTGGCTATCGATATATCTGACATGTGTGCGATGACCACGGCGAGGGCGCAGCGGGTCATGCCCACACAACTCGCGCACGCGCACATGTGCACCCTTTTCTCTCTCGCGCTCTCTCTCTCTCTCTCAGGGGGGGAGGAATCCCCACGGTCTGTATCTGATAATGCTGGGCTCAAGAAAGGTTTCATCGCCCACGACAGGGTCTGCTGTTGCATTTCCGAGCGTATATTTCTGTCACGCGGGGAGGGGGGAGGAGGGAGGATTTAGAGAGATGGAGCGAGAGGGAGATGGAGAGGAGTGTTGTTAACGCATTTCGGACACATTTTAACCCGGTTAATTTTACAATATGGGGGTTCCTCCCCCCAGAGGTCAAAATGCACCGTCCGTGGTCCACGCAGCATCGGGATGCTCGCGATTGTTCTTTAAACAAGGTTTCAAATGATTGATTACAATAAACAGGATTCCATTGAACATGCATGCACGATGCATCCTAGCGTATTCACCCCCCCCCCTCTTGTATCACAGGTGTACAATATCAGCCGCGCGCACACAAACACACACATATATACACACACATATATACACACACACACACTTCATTCCCTAAACCAAGCAGCCTATTACATAACAGGCTGCTATTTCCTACATACATCGTGCCACATGACTGAATATATACTTATGCTTCCTTACTTCCCCAGCTCCTCGAACAGCTGGTATTCGTCGGTAAATCTCGTGCAGATCGTCAACGCCATCCTGCAGGCGGTGCAAACGGGTGCGCGGGGACGCGGGTTGAGGTGCACTCGCAAACAGAAGCACTAGCCGCGGCACTCGCTCGATCAAAGCCACCCGGGGGTTTGTCCTGGACGCTGGAAGCCGGAAGGAGCGACTCATGCACGGCCGAAGCGCATCGGCGAAGGGGAGAGAGGTCTGGTGGGCAGGATTTCTGCAGCAAATATGGACGCTCCGTGTGCGCGTTCGTGACACGATCTGGACGAGGGAGCTTCCGGCGTCCGCGGCTTGTGGATCGTCTCACATGCAGCGGCTTGTCACAGCTCTTAGACGCAGCATTTCGGCGTGCATTCCGGTAGCTGGTGTGCGCGCGCGCGTGTGTGTGTGTGTGTGTGTGTGTATGAAGTGTGCGCGCGTGTGACAGGGAGCGAGAGTCCTTCAGCGCTGGGAGTGTCGTCGCTCTGCGCGCAATCAGACCGCCGGCTGTGCACTTAGTCCCGCCCCTTTGCCTCATGCTCACACAGGCCAATGACCAACGAAGAATACCACATGGAGCTAATAACACCAATACTATTATATTAATGGTGATTATTGTGTGATATCATGTCCATTTTAACACCAGTTATGTTATGTGTAGACCTAGGTTTAATGAAATAACATGAATGTCAATCATCACTTTATTCTAAGGATGGTTTTGATTTGTTCCCTGACAATATTTTCTTATCATGTGGATATCACGTTTTTCATCTCTGTATAAGGCACGTGGAAGTGAAAAAAGCTTTCGTTTAACTTTCTCTAATCACTGTCTCTTTGTCAACCGTGAATGAACAAGCCTGAGGATGTTATTCCGGTTATTCCGGTTTGGCCTCATAGGTTTCAAAAAATAAACAAAATACCCCAAACCTACTCGGCATGTTTGGACTCAACCTATATCTCAATATCTACCTCCAACCAGCTTTTAGTGTGCCCAAAGAAAGAAGCTGTGGAGTTGCATGGTGAAGGATCCATTGTGTCTGCAGCCTAATGCAGACCCAATGGTCTCGTTGTGGTTTAAATCGACCTGCATGCAACTTTACATTGTTGAAGTACCCTTTAGTTCCTATAAGGGTCGTTTCAGAGCTTAAACAAATGTTTTTGCTCTCCCAGCACTAACAAAGGATTGGGCGGTTCAAGGCCAGGTGCACGTGACTTCTGGTAGAGTCTGAGTTTACTTACTGGAGTTATTGGTGCAAAAGAATGTGTGATTGACGTCCACTGTTGCGAGAAGGGTTTGGCCATGAGGGAGGATTCTCAGGTAATCTAGGGAAGAATTCCCATGAGAAAGTAATTGAAAGTTGTTCCAAACGTTCATGGGTTTCAAAGAAAAAGGGCATGTGTTTGTAAATGATTACATTTTACCACCTGCGACAGCATGTCAGTGTGTGTTTGTACTTTGTACTAAATGCAGTGCCTGTGTTGTGTTGTAGAAACTACCACATGTTTTAATTTATTACAGTATGACTTTAGTTAAATATGAAAGTCATCGACTGAAGTCTTTGGCTACACGTTTCAGTTTATGAATCCTCCTGTGCATGTTTAGGTCGTTTGTGGATCATCTGCTAATAGTATTGTGCACTTGTAAATATCCACAATGCTAACAAACAATCACAACCCATTATCACCCATTTCAAAATGGTAAAAAGGTCAAATGTCACAATATTTCAGTGACAAATCATTTTCACTTAGAGTAATGCATTACAATAGCCCTCATGAAGCATTATGTGATCAATGTTAATCTAAACTGTCATTGTTTGCTTTAGATCAATTGTGTGTTGTTCCTCTGCATGGATGTCATTATATTTCCCCCCCAGTACTTTTACAATTGTTGTCAAAACAATTGTAAAAGTAGCACAATCAATTGTATTGACAACTAATCCAGCAAGGGACATGGAGCGGGACGGGGAATTCGACTAGCAATAAAATATTTTTAAAAACAAAGAACAAACTCAAAATGTCACATTCAATTTTAGTGTAAAAATTCAATTTTATTCACACAACTGAACAAAACCTTAACATAATACATTAACGTGACATAAATAATTATTATAACATATACAATAACACCTCAGTTCTGTAGAAGACGGCACTCATGCTGTTTACAATCTACAGGAGCAGCCAAGTGGCCTCACAGAAGCAATGGCTACGCATGAGTGTCACACACAAACAAGCCGAGGCTCGTGAAGGAATAAGGCGTTTGATACAAACATACTGAACATTCAGCTTCTCGCTACTCGTGTTAAAACACTTTGGCACTTTTCATATGTCCTTTGCGGCGGCCCAGACTCATGAAACACGCCTCTGCCAGTCCGCTCAGTGTCTTTTGCTGCAGAGGACAATGGGGGGGGGGGGGGGGAGAAGAGGATTACTTTTGTGCATCAAAAGTGGTCGGCTGCATTTCCCAGTTAGATCGCGACTACCGGTTCCTGGGAACCGTGGGTGATTGCCCTGCACTCACTTGGCCAGGATCCTCGCGATCACTCTCTTCACCCAGGGAGCTTCGGGGTCCAGGCAAACCTCTTGGCCCGTCTTTTTCAGAGTGGCACTGCAACACAGAGAGAGAGAGAGTCAGGACACGTTTTGGGGTAGCCTACAGGTGTCAACGACAAATACCGATATTGCGTCTCCGCCGTGAGCTCTTACATGATCTCGGTGTCGTCGCAGTGGGAGTTGGCCGGGATCAGCTCCACCTTCTCAATGTGGCGGCCGATGGCTTTGCTCTCCGTCCGGATGCAGCGGCAGTGCTGCTCCACTCCCAGGCTTCTCAGACTCATCCCTGCGAGGAGACAAGGAGTCACACATGGTCACAAACATGCAAGGGAGGGAGAGGACGTGCACGGCAACGCTGAAAGTAAAGGACGAGTCTTACCTTCACTGAAAGCCACAAAGGCCAGGAGCACCACCAAGACGATGACTTTACCGCTTGTCATTTTTCTTTTGTTCTTTTCAAACGCTGCAACAGATGACACCAACGAAGAAGATGTACTTCCAAAAGTTCCGTTCCAATGTAGCTTGAGTGTTAAAAAAAGTAGAGATGCTTTCTGAACCGCTTTCTGAAATCGGCTGAATGCTTCTGCTGCTCAGTGTCTTCTCTCCTCAGCTGTTTGAATCTAGCGCTGGAGAGGAGAGTCTCTCCCTTTATATTGGCTCCGCGAGGTGACTCACTTCCTGCATGTGAAGGTTGCGCAAACTGGGTATGTTGGCAGCCGAGTGGGAATTTTTGCTTTTTTCTTTTGACACTTTTGATTTAGGGGCAGTGACTAAACCTTTGTAACAAACCTGAGGATGTGTCAAAGTATGTCACCAAAAATTCTTTGACATGTGAACAGTGTCTGAACTACTGATTCATAGGTGGTGTAATACAATGCACAATTGTTAGCAAGCAGATGTAATCCTGTTGTTTTTTTTCCCATCTGAAATGTTATCTCAAGAAAGAGGGCTTTGTTGCAGGAGTCCATTCCCTACAGTTGTCTAAGTGTGCACTTGTAAAACTATCTGCAGCTGGACGGCTAAACACAATAACACACATAAACATCAAGGATCAACTAAGGTCCGTTTAAGTCAAATAAAGCAAAATGCTTCCCAGATCTTAAAAAGGCCTCTTTGGGAATTGGGAAAGCGTCAGCGAGGTTTTTCTTCTTTCCCGACAAAGGTTCAATTCCCCCAGATGGAAAAAGTACAGTTTTAAGATGCAATCACACATTACATGTAATCCAACTTGTATTCAAGAGAGAGACTTGCGTATAACATTCCTCAATAAATGCCGAGCAATTTGCCAAAAAGGTTCATGAGTTTAAAGTGTGATGAAACTTTCACAGGCTGCAACACATCTGCGTGGCGTCACTTCACGTGTTTCAAAGCAGAAGGATATGAGTGGCTTCTATCGCTGCCAAAATCAAGCAATATGTGAAAAATGAGTCTGTATAGTTCACTTAAGTGAACGTAGAGTAAAACAATCCTCAGAAAGGACTTAAAGTAGGGGAAGGAAAAAGTATTGAGATACTTTATGTTATTTAAGCACTAACACCACACTGAGAATACACTAGTACAAGTCTGCTTGTAAAACCTCAAGTTAGTAAAAGTGTCTTTTCAGGGGATTGAACCAAAAGTGTTCATTGAGAGGCAAAATGGTGCCTGTCATTGTTGTACTATTATGGTGTGTTCGGATTAATGTCACTACTGCGTTTATGTACATGTTGCCTTTTAACGGAGAACACTCTAGAAGATTATCATGAGTTTGTAGCCTTGCTGTCGTGTGAGAACCTCTAGTGCACTTTTCATAAGCTCAGAAATCCATCATTTATCAGCTGATCCAAGAGGGTTTTATTACTGTTAAATAAGCTTATGTATCACGATTTCCTTAAGATAAAATTCCTTGGGTTTATCAGAAACATTTCTACCCTTGGAGATGGGATAAGTGAATAAAAAAAGCGTATAAAGTTACATTTTTGCCACTGAGATGTGGTGGAGTGGATGTGTGTAGTTGCCTAAAATGATTTACTTCATTTAGTTTACTTTCAACCACTGACAGAAAGTTCTAATCTCGTGCAGGATAACACATTTCCTCTCTCCTCATAGGAAACAGATGTGAATGTCACATGTGATGAGCATGTGAGGAGCTGGAAAGTCCCAGTGTTGTTCTTCAGAGCGGAGTGGATGTGGTGAGGGGCAGCACATGACACACTGGAGCACACGTACATGTATGACCAACCATCCATCCAACTTATACCCTGTGATCAGCGCTGGCACAGTGCTAAAAACGAGAAACTTTTCCCACCACCACCAGAGCCTGGCCTCCCGCTGGTACAAATTTGACCACAGAAATAAACCTGTGTCAATAGTGAGAAAGTCCGCTGGAGCAGCTGGTGAACACTGGATGGATGGTGAACAGTGGATGATGCAGAGATATTTAGGGTCTCCGAAAGATGAATCCTAACAAGGATATCAGGGTCTTCCACTAGCCCCACCAGTGTGTCATTGAAGGAAACATTTCTACATCTATTTGGTACATATGTTCATGGTATGAGAACTTAAGCTGCATTCCGAGTTGCATCATTCGACCAGATGTAGTAGTGCATCCAGGTCTTTTTGGCCTACTGCATTGGATCATGCTAAGTATTGGGGCATGCTAATTCTTTTTTTTATAAAGTAGTGGCATGGTTAGCTCGGCTGCAGAGGGGAGAGAGTGGGGGAGTGGTGCAGTGAATGGTGCTGGTAAGTAGTTAATGAGCACAGCTGATCACAGTCCAGACTTATTGTCTCCCTTTGGACTGACTGACAGAGGAGATCGACCAGACGCTCAAGGGCTCGGCCGGAGGCGGCAATCTGGAGATGTGCTGACCTGTGCTCACAAAACAATAAAAGGACTGGCAAAGCAGAAGTACTGTGTGTCTGTGTCTCTTTCCAATAAACGGTGGGGTACCTCCCAGCTACATATGTGTATTGGAAAGCACAGCAGTTCTCTTTTTTAAGGTGCTGCTCTGCCACTGGTCTTAACCCTGCTGGATAAGAGGGCCTTCGCAAATTTAGAGTGGTTGCTCTGTCTTGAAAGGCATTGCCGCTGATAATATTCAACATTGCGGCCTTATCACGGTTTGGACTCACTGATACTGAATACAAAAGTCTAAGCAAAAGAAGACGGAAATGGTAGCCGGGAAAATCAGAAATGAATCATTAACTTTTCGCAAGTCTGTTTTTTTTCCTGTCTGAGAGGTAAGCTCTAGGTGTGATCAGGCACTGCTTTAGCCAAAGCCCGCTCCATTGTGACATGGATACCAGAGCAAACAATAGTTTCAACTGTGGCTGAGAGGCAGCCAGCTTCTGGGGATCTGGGTAAAAGCCAGAGACTTTTGGGAAGTCTCTGGCCCCCTCAGACAACAACTTCTAGTTGATGCACAATCAGGTCACAGTAAATGTAACCTGATTGTGCAAAAGTTATCTTTTGCGATGCTTCATTTTATTGCAAACCATGACACATCATTTTATTTTCGACATTAAATTGTAAGTCGGCACGTCTTTTCCTTCGGTAAAGAATGGCACCGTTTTAATGATTTCTGTCAGTGTCTGGAGAAATCGGTGATGTCGCAAGGCTTTTTGAGGTAAACATTGGTAAATATTAAGATGCAAAAAGATGGAGATGGAGCTAACTGGTGCAGCGATCCAAATTCCAGTGAATTCATCTCCGAGCGAGCCAAGCTGATTTCTTGAGAAAGCAGAGAGAGAGGAAGCCAAACAATGAAATAATGGCCTTCCAACTGAACCGGCTGAACACACTTGTTTAAATCTCGGCTGAGGCATTTTTATTTGGAAAATGACCACATGTGACCAGCTCCCACTATTCCAAACAAGCACCAATATTTTAGAAGTTGTGTGGACGGAGTCCTGTGGGTAATAAATCCCCTCCAAAGCCTTCTTTTTGTTCTCCAGTGCTTGTTTAAAAAAAAGAAAAAAAAGAAACACAATTCCTGGGAATAAGTAAAAGAGGGAGACTTATGTTACCAATGTGGTGAACAGCTGGACTCTCTATGCGCTGCCTAATAACCATTCAGTTGCATCTCTGACCTCGGCTTCACAGCAGACGTGTCACTCAACCCTAATGTGTCCTTCTAGAAATTACTGAGGCAAAAGCCCCAGTTTGAAAAATAAATTAGGAAATAAAACACATCTGTCGTTACAGCGGAAATAGATCTTTAGTCCTGGTGCTGAAAGTCTATGCGCCATGTATAATGCCAAGTATTCCCATCTTTCTGAGAGCCAAAACATAATTGAGTTGGAGACACTAAAAGTAAATTTGACACTGGACGCCAAGGGCAAGAACCTTTAAACCAGCTGTGTAGAAAGTTGCGTGTTCACACTTGACCTGTTGCGAGATGCTCTTTTACGTGTGTGTAAATCTTTTGTGTCTCATGTCTTATACTCTGCGTAGTGTCAATCACAAGTTGTTCTGCCAGTACCTTCTCCATCTTATAAGTGCATTTCAACCAGAAGAATACAAACTCAAAAGAACGAGAAACCACAAAGTGCAATTCTATGAAATAAGCCTATTTACAACTTGCTATAGATAAGAGCCATTATAAGTACAATTTAAATGCTACAATTTGTCAGTGTTTTTAGTCAAGCTAAATAAAAGTATTCTAAAATGTTAGCCTTGTTCTATCTTTGAAGGCTACGCATTTTAAAATCCACCTTTGCTCTTGTGTGATAATAATGAAACAAATGGCTACTGAACACAGTAGGTGAAATTTGATTATACAATTTCCATTTTAGATCAGACTCGGCATTCACCTTTCCATCTCAGATTTAGTCTCTTGTGGAACTACATGGCGTCAGATATTATCCTCAGTGGGGGGGCACCACCACCTTCTGGACATAAACTGCACAGCACTCATACTTAATATTTTTAGATTCTTTGTGGCTGTTAAGTGCACTCCTTGCTTATCCTGACTTTTAAGGAAATTCCATTCTATTATACAAAAGGTTCAGTAATACTCCTTTTACACGTAATACTTATTATATTGTTTGTATATTTACATCTTTATTCTATTGTTTTGGTTGTTAAACTCTCGCGCAAGAATCCCAAAATGTATTCTGAGATTAAATCTTGGTAAAAACACATTAACATGTTTACTACATGAAGGCAAGTAAATGCAACCCTATTTAAAATGCAGGTGGGTAAAGAAGGATATTAGGATTACCATAAAATTACCAAGTTTGTGCTTAGTTGTATAACTGCTCTGTTTCTATCGAAAGTTGGGGGTCTCTCCGGCTGGGAAAAATATTTGACATCTTGTTCATTGTGTGCTTCACTTTCTCAACTGTTTTCCTTCCGGTTATTGACTCGCTTCATATTCCATTTACCTCAGAAATCACACTCTTGTAGTTGGGAACGACTACACATCACACTCAAGGTCACCTCAGCTGCCGGTTTGTGTGAGAACGCATCTTGCCAGCATACAATGTCAGGTAACCTTGGAACTTCCATTGTGCTGAGTCATGACACAGTAGCTGTGCAATCACTGCCTGACAAATATTTCACATCTTTACAATCTCTGAAGAAAAAATTCAGCAAAAAGAGTTTAAAAAAAATGAAGAAAAAAAAATGTGCTCAGTGGAAACCACTGGATTGTGAAAGCTACCACCAGCTGGATTACTGCATCCTTCCTTCCTGGGAGAGAGAGACGGGGAGAGATTAAAACAAACTCATTTGGTGTATCATAAAGGTTTTTTTATGAAACACAATTTTAAAATAACTGGCTACTTACAACACATTATACAAAAAAGATGGTTATTGTTTTTTCCGTACATACTGATAAAAATTCCAGTAAAGAAATGTTGCTTACACGATCACACTCCAAATCAATTGTTTCCTGAAATTCGCCTTGGGTTTCCATGCTGGGGAGAAGTGATGCCTTCATTACTCTAATCTGACCACCTTTTTCAGTAACGAGTAATCTAACGCGTTAGTATGTCCAAACTAGTAATCAGATTAAAGTTACTCGTCCAAGTCACTGTGCGTTACTATTTTGTCATTAATAGTAAAATATATGGACTGTATGTGGCCCCGTACCTAAAATTAGTTCGATACCCCTGCTCTATAACAAGAGCTAATTCATACGGACTTGCCATCTTGGCTTGCTGCATGAATTACCATAAATATTGTAATGTTCAGCCGTCATGGCTGACATTTAAACTTAACATTTAACATTTACATTTAACATTTATATTTATATTTAACATTTATATTTATATTTAACATTTACATTTATATTTAACATTTACATTTAGATTAAATATTTATATTATTTAACAACTTTGTGTTACTGCCAAACATTATCCTTGGAAAAGACATTGCATGTATTTACATGAATTTCTCTCTAAATGTTTGCAAAAGTGACATATTGAATATTTTCCTGCTTTTTTTTGATAATGCTAAATGTACCAAAACTGCGCAGGATTTTGGAACGTGCAACATTTTACAAACGGCGCCCCATAATAGTAAACAACAGTGACAGGGCAGATGCATGTTTATTCTTTCACACAATACAGAGTGTTATGTATGGAATGCCGTTTTATTCACAATTAAATCAATGAATAAATACATAGATACATTAAATATGCATTTGAAATACATCGTGAAATAAATAAATGAGGCAATAAATACATAAATATTAAATAAATGTAATGTACTTTTATTTCATAAGTAGACATTTATTTATTTCATGGTACTTTTATTTCATAAGTACACATTTATTTATTTCATGGTACTTATGAAAGTCCTCCATAGTCGCGTGTTTATTCCATCACCGAGATGTAAGAACACAAACAGGCACCAGCAGCTTCCTTCCAGGCGGGACACGCCCACTTGTGGGAAGCGGAAGACGCCGCAGCTCTCCGGTCGCCTCACGCGCTCCTGCCGTAAACTGAGCGCCGCCGTCTCGCGCTCCCCTTCGATGACACATCTTCGCGCATCGCGCATCGCTATGAACTGCGGGGACGGACGCTCCACGCGAACGCTCCACGCACCGTTCAACTGACATGTGTGGATTCGTCTAACTATGGCCATCTTCTAAAAGGTGCACGTATCCTTTATGACGGAAGCCATGTTTTGCCGTGTCTTGTTGTTGTTGTGGCCGACATCGGTTCTGCGCGGTTCGGCAACAATTAGGTCACGTTTAAATGTTAAGTAAACTAACGTTAGCTAAACGTAATAACTAACTAATGTCGCGGCCCCCCTTTGGAAGAATAATTTCAATTAAAAACAACAATAACGTTACAAAGCTCACGGCGTCTTTTCCATCGCGAGTCACGTTAGTTTCCCCTGCCGGTGTGACCCAGTTGAGTAAACTAGTGCCACTCCCAGCCCGCCACTGTAGAGTTGGATATGTAACGTTAATTTGCTCTCTACTAACGAGCTCAATTGTTTTCTGTTGTTGTCTAACTGCCACGCGCGCGCGCGTGTGTGTCTCCAGGCTCCGGTGTGCCCGCTGCCATGGAGGTGTGCAGCCTCCCCGTGGAGCTGTGGAGGGTTATCTTAGCCTACCTCCCGCTCCCCGACCTGGGCCGCTGCTGCCAGGTGTGCCGCGCCTGGCGCGAGCTCATCCTCTCGCTGGACAACACCCGCTGGAGGCAACTGTGCTTGGGCTGCCCCGAGTGCCGACACCCCAACTGGCCCAGCCGGCCCCACCAGGAGCCGCCGTCCTGGAGGGAGGCCCTGAAGCAGCACGCCCTGTGCACCCGCACCTGGACTCTGAACGGACCGGAGCTCCAGTCGTCCGCCTGCCTCCTCTTCTTCCGCCGTCGGAAGGACCGCCGGGTTTGGCACGTGGGGCCCGGATGCGAGTTTGAGACCCTGCGCGGGGCCATCGGGGTGGCGGGGCCGTATGACCGCGTAGTTCTACACCCGGGGGTGTATGAGGAGCAGGCGGAGGTGGTGCTGAAGGTGCCCGTGGAGCTGGTCGGCCTGGGGCGGCCGGGCGAGGTGGCGCTCCTGGTGTGTTTGGAGCAGCAGTGCCCCACAGCGCGGCTGTGTAACCTGGTCTTCATGCCCCCCTGGTTCTCCACCGTGGTCTACAAGGTGAAGTAGCAGCTTGTCGTTGCACATTTCATTACACAGAATACGTCTTCAGAAATATCAGAGTCTGCTCACCGTCTTTATTATCATGTGCGACGTTTCGTTGCTTTTCACGCTGAACATGTCCCCCTTCCGATCGTCCTTTCTCTCCTTGCTCCGCTCTAGACGTCGTGGGGTCACGTCCAACTCGATAACTGCAACTTTGAAGGGGTTCAGCTGCAGATCCGCGGCCCGGGAACCTGCCAGGCGCGCTTCTGCTCCTTCTCCCAGGGCAGCTCGGCCCACCTGCTGGGCGTCGTCCTCAGCCTGTTGGACAGCTGCGACTTCTCGGGAAGCGACGCGGCCTCCGTCACCGTCGAGGGTCCCCCGGTGTACGAAAAGAACTGGGCTTGCAAACACTTGGCCGCTCTGGCCAGGACGTTCCCGCCATGCGGCCCGTCCGGAGACAGTAGCCACCCCGGAAGCCCTCTGACTGGCGCCGCTGGCGGCCATCAAACGCCCACTGCTGATCTGAAAAAGGAGTACGCGAGCACCGAAGACTGGCAGAGGAGGGTCGGGGTCGAGGCGGAGTGTCAGGGAACGGTGATTGACGGCGACTGGAGCGACGGCGACCGCAGCGAGGGAGAGGACGAGCAGCAGCACCGGGGTGCCGGCAAGAACCCACTTGTGTCGGATTACAAAGTCCCATGTGACCAACACGGCCTCTCCCATTTGCTCAACCCCCAACCAGACGGCTCGCAGCCGCTGGCCTCCTCCCCGGACCCGCCGTCTGCGTGCCCCGTGCCGCTCACCTTTCAGCAGGAACTAGACAGGGACCCGGAGGCCCAGGCGTTGGCGACCTCCACCCTCGGCTGCATCCTCAGGCGCTGCCTCTTCCGGGAGGGGAAGGGCGGCGTGCATTTGTCTAATTTTGGTCAAGCGCGGCTGGAGGGCAATGTCTTCCGTGGGCTGAACTACGCCGTCCGCTGCATCCAGAACGCCACAGTAAATAACAACGTTGTTCAGCCTTCTGGAGTCCTCCAGAGTCTCACTTGATCAAGGACTTGCATTTTGAGACATGTGTAAAGGAAGTAGTGATTGTGAGTAGTTAAGTTAAGCGGTTTTACAGTTCTGAGTGATCCTTTGGCTCCTCTCTTACCTCCTTCAGCTGGTGATGCTGAGGAACGAGGTGTGCGAGTGCCGGGCGTCCGGCGTGTTCCTGCGCCTCTCCGCCGAGGGCCTCATCGCGCAAAATAACATCCACTCGAATGCGGAGGCGGGATTAGACATCCGAAAAGGGGCCAATCCCATCATTTTGGTAATTGCTGCTCCACTTTGTATCGCAGTGACACAAACCAACAAATAGCCCCTTTGGACAAAGTTGCACTTATTAACTTTTCCCCGAGCGTCTAACAGCTCACATTAAGTAGATATTATTGTTTTGTCAAACTAACACCACATTATACTTGGTTTGAAAGATTTGGGGATCCTCTCAAGGTCATCAATGCACCGCTCTGCCTTCCTTCCACAGTGCAACAAAATACACAGCGGCTTGCGTTCGGGCGTTGTTGTCCTCGGCAACGGGAAAGGTTCGATTCGGAGCAACCAGATCTACAACAACAAGGAAGCAGGCGTGTATATTCTCTTCAGCGGGAATCCTGTGGTCAGGTAAGGGGGGGGGGGGGGGGGGGGGGGGGGCTCAACATCTACAGGAAAATTGTTAAATCCTTGCTTCTTCTTTATCGTTTCACTCAAAATGTTTTGAGCTTGGTGCATGCAGCTGCCCAACATGGCCGAGCATGAGGTGGTAAAAGCTGACTTTGCTCCATAATGTGTCGCTTTCCCCCCCCCCCACCTCTCTCCTAGTGGAAATCACATCTTCCGGGGCCAGGCGGCGGGGATCGCAATCAACGAGAATGGAAGAGGGATGATAACCGGTGATGGAGTTTCTTCATTTCACAGAAAAGATTAGCACCATTTTGTGATTATGCCCCCCCCTCCAACCCATGTTACTCAATTACACTTCAATTGCAGAGAATGTGATCAAAGAGAACCAGTGGGGGGGGGTGGACATCCGCAGAGGTGGTGACCCCATCTTGAAGAACAACCACATTTGTTACGGTTACTCGGACGGCGTCGTGGTCGGGGAGAGAGGCCGCGGACTCATTGAGGGAAATCACGTCTACTGTGCGTACTCTCGAGACGGGTACATTCCAATTGGCACGCGGCAGCCTGCCCTATCGAGCGCGTCCCTCGCTTCATGTCTCTTTTCCACAGGTAACAAAGGCTGCGGCGTGTGGGTGATGTCGTCGAGCCTCCCGCAGCTCCTGGGGAACTACATCACCCACAACTGTATGTACGGGCTGGCGGTGTTCTGCAGGAAAGACCCAGAGAACACGGAGGCCAGGGACGGAAACTGGCCGGGACAGGAAGGAGAGGCTGGCGGCGGGGAGGAGGGAGACGAGAGGGAAGGGCAGGAGAACCTGAACGAAGAGGGGGAGCTGTTTGCGTGGGAGAGCGATCTGGACAGCGAGGAGAAGCGCCACTCTGCCCGCCGCCCCATCAGCGTGGCGCTGGTTGAGAGCAACTGCATGAGCTACAACGGAGGTACCCCACGGACCCTCGGAGTAACAGCAGGGCCCTCACGTCCCGTCTTTAATGTCCCCCCCCCCCCCCCCTCCCTTCTCTCTCCCCCGTAGCCGTGGGTCTGTACGTCAAGAGCAGCCAGCCCCTGAACGTTTTTGCCAATCTGGTGAACAGCAACCGCGGCACCGGCGTGGCCGTGCTGCAGAGCGGCCAGCTGACCCGGTTGGTCAACAATTGCATTCTGGGGAACGGCCGCGGGGGCGTCACGGTGGAGAAAGACTGCCGGGTGGAGCTCCGCGGCAACGGCGTCTACAAGAACAGCGGCCACGGCGTCGCTTTCTGCGGCAACGGGCAGATCGTGGAGAACGACGTCGTCGGGAACCGCGGTTACGGGATCCAGGTGTCCGGCAGCGCCGACATCAAGGCGAGAGGAAAATTATTATAATGTTATAAAAGAACACATCGGCATTGCACATTTATAGACTGCCCATTTTTTCCTTTTAGGTATTGCGCAACCGTGTCCAACCAGCACACGGCTGTGGTGTCGCCGTGTTCGGCCCGGTGAAAGGCGTCGTCCACGACAATCTCTTGTTCCAGGGCCACCCGGGGAACAGAAAGGCACTGCTGAATTTGGATCCAGGCAACGAGAGCTGCGTGTTGCGCAACAACAGCGTGCTACGGCATAATAACGGGTAACTAGGCAACCGACGGGGAGAGAGCCAGGCCCTCTGTGGCTTTACTGACCGCTAACACACACGGCAGCTTTTCATCAAGGTGATGAGGATCACAGCTTTCATTCACTCGGAACGGGTCGTTTTCAAAAACATATCGGCAGTAGTGTTCAGTCGCAATTAGCAATCATTATTAAATTTTATATATATATATATATAATTTCATATATAATTGTTATATATATATATATATAACACAGTGGATAAGAAGATAATATTAGGGTGGGAGGTCCTTCAAATAATATACAGGATTTGACTGAGATTTTAGAAATAAATAAATGCTATAGAGCCCTCACTTGTGTCTTCTTCTGGAAATGACTTGTTTAAATCATTTTTAGGGAATGAAAAGAACTTAACACACTTGTATCATATTCCATTGTCAATGGATTCCCTAAATGCGACACAATGGTCCATGTAAATATTTATTTAAATGGATTTCCCAAAGGAAAAAAGGACTTATAGCTACCTCCTTTACACCATATTATAAAAGATGATCTGCCCATCTTCTGCTGCCTACAAGTAACCAAAAAATTACATCTTGCAGTTTTAAAACCTGCATATTGTATGCATTTGCTCATTTGGTGTTTCCTTGCATTTCGTAGCTGTAAATCTGCTCCTCCCTGGGCTTTGGAAAACCCCCCACCTCGCCCGCTGGCCAGCTCCCCAGCTGGCCTTTCCCTTTCCCAGTATCCCTCCAGACTCGGAATCTCCGTGACTACCAGGATCAGTGCCACTGTGGAAAGCGTTTGCCACGGCGGCAGCATGTTCTGCTCCATCCTGTGAACATGCTGAGGGACTAATGGATGATGTGTGCGTTCCCACCTTCAAGACATTACAGGACAACGTCCTTTTGTTGAAGAACCAAAGTTTATTTAAAGTCATTCTCCCAGTATTTTTAAAATCTACAAAATGTTGTGGCACCCTAAAGTACACACTTTTGTAATTTCATGATCAAGTGCGCTCAACAAGATGAGGACTGGCTGCATACATGTAGAGTGGATGGAAAGTGTGCCTTGATTTCATGATATTCAGTCATTGTAGCTAGGGAGGCAAATTCAAGTGAGTTTCACATGAATTATCCCCCTGTGGTGTTTTTGTGACACTGATCTGGTGAGAGCCCGTCAGAGACAATGACATTCTGTGTGCAATTTGAGCTTTCTTCTAATGTGCCTCCATGTTTTCACTCCAGACGTTCTGTCATCTACAATGTGCTCACAGCTCATTCTTGCGCTCTTTTTGCACAGTAACAAGAAGTAGGAATATCACGTACAACTCACACTTCACCAGGTCCTTTATTTGTCTACAAAATGCATTAATAAACAGTTCTTTGTTTGTGGTATTTCCAATTCTTAGAGTCCTCCTTGCTGACCGAGTTCGCAGTTTGACTTTCAGGGCATTTTCTTGCGTTTCCGCTGCTCCAGGAACACCTCGTACTTTACCAGCGGTAGAACCAGGGAGGCGTACCGGTTGGTGTCTCTGACCTCGCCATCCTTGGCTTTCCCCCGGGCGTGTCGGATTAGAGTCAGTCCCATCGACTTGGCTACCTCGATCATCCTGTAGGAGCACACACAGCCATGGATGCGCTTTGCATTGACAGGGTTTAATGTGCTGGGATGACCATTTTTACACCAAAAGAAGTGTACAAGACTATCTCAGTGTGGCAACAAGCTTCCAGTCCAGTTAAATAAACAATGAATCCAAATTATTTTGGAATTTGAGGTTTGACGAGCCATGTCAAAATGGGGACGATAACATACCTGGCCTCAGTGATTCCCAGGTCACGGTGCAACAACGTGAGGTCACAGATCATGTTATTCATATGCAGCAGCAATGCCATGGAGTACGCCGCTAATTTGGTCCGCATTGATGACGACACCATGTTCTGGACCCTGAAGAAAAATACAGCAAAATCCAGAAAACTTAAATCAGTGCTTTGTATATAAAAAGCAGATTGCTCCTTGGGGTACAAACAATGCAGAAGAGACAATCACAGCATCACATTCAGTAAGAGTGATTTAAAAAAAAAAAAAAAAAAATGTTTCTATGGAGTTGCGTCCTACCTGCCGTTGTTGAAAGTCTCCATGGTGAACGTTTGGAGCAGCTTGCTCTGAACGCTGCGAGGGCAGCCTTCCTCCAACCCGACTGTCAACAGAAATGGCAGTTAGCCTGCGCGCCGCTGCAGGGAACACTCGACACGCGGCCATGTGAAAAGCAAAAGGACTAACGTGCGACACCACTCACACTTGTGGGAGACGTTCCTCTGCTGGGCCAGCTTGAGGAGCATCGAGAGGTAAAAGATGCAGCGCGACGCTCGCGTTCTGGCTTCGCCGTCGCTCGGCAGGTTCTCCAGGTGCTTCACCACGCACAAGGACCTGAAACGACCAAAGTGCACACTGAGCATGGAGGCAGGCCAACGAGTGGAACGCCTCCGCGAGCGTGAGCCCCTACGCCGCCCTTACCCTCCGCTGTCCCTCATCTTCTGCATCTCCTCCGGGGTGAGTGAAGCCATCTTGGAGCCAGCCTCGTCCAGAGCCTCGAACTCCATCGGACTCAGGACTACGGACAGAGGTTAAGGAGCTTTCGCTCAGACAGTGTTGTCTTTCCCGCCCACCCGCAGTTCTCTGCTCCCCCGGGTCCTCTTCTCTTCTCAGTTACGCCCTCGTTGACACACACACACACACGAAAATAAAGGATACCGTCGTCAAATAAGTAGACGTTTTCAGGTTTGTCAGCGCCTGGGTTGCAGGGGGGCCGGTGGACAGCCATCTCTCCCTGGGCCTCAGTGTCAACAACTTCCTGTTGGAGGGCTAAGGGTCGAGAAAAGAAAAGATTACCAAAATTATGCTAAACATTTAACAGAAGAACATGACAGGCCCTCAGATGACTGGTGGCGGATTTTGAGACTACCAACCCCCAGTTTCAATGCCACTCACCTTCCAGACCCTTGTGGTTGATCACAGTGTGGACGGCTTTGGCCACCGCTTGATGCAGTGTATCACTGCTCACCTGGTTCAGCCTGCGGGAACTCAGAGCTTTCTTCTGTTTGTTGGTGCCGAACGCCTCGATCAACGAATCGACCTTTGACAGAAAAATGCAAAAGCTTGAGACGTTAACACAGAGTCCATTCTTAGACAAAGCCCCAGTCTGATTGGAAGAAAAAGCTGGATACGTCTTAACACCTGGTCTTTGTAGGTTAGGGCAGTGTCCTGGGGGGCTTTGTGTTCCTCTGTCATTTCTCCTGGTATGACAGGTTGCAAGTTGAAGAGCTGAGCCTCATGCACCTCCATTTTCATGGTCTTCCTGTTTAGCACTCCCACATAATACCTGCACAGACAACCAAACAGCAGGTAACTCTTGGCAACTTCCGCCATTATTGCAAAAAGTATTACACTATATATAAAAAAGGTGTCGGCCTACTTGCAAAGGTTGTTGCACTTCAAGGACCCCTCTCCGAAGTTTTTTCCAACATAGCACAGTCGGTCTGATTCAGCTGCCTAGACACAGATGGGACACAAATGGTAGCACTTAAATTGTACTTATAATTGCACTTTTCTATAACATGTTTTGAAACTGCATATTTGATGAAAATTGTACTTTCTTGTTACTTGTTCTTCTGAGTCTGTATCTCTATGTGGAAATGCACTTATTGTAAGTCGTATTGGATAAAAGCGTCAGCTAAATTACATGTAATGTACGGGTGTGTGTGTGTGTGTCTATGTCACAGCGCAAACACGTAGGGGCGAGGATGAGAGTTGTCGGTATTTCTCACCACTATCCGCCTGGTCTTTTTCCTCGGGTTTCTTTCGTCTTGGTTTTTGTACATCGCGACATCCAGTCCGTCCCCAGGTGGGACGCTGCCGTTGGAAAAGCGCACTGCGAGGGGGAGAAACCGGGATGTCACGCGACCGTAAACACATATCGCGTTAATGTAATGCTTAACAAACGCACGTTAAAATAATGTCATGATCTACGGGAGTCGGATTTTTACTTTCATAATCACAAAAACTCAAACAAACTCCAGTCTGGTAAGCACAACACTCGCTAACGTGAGGTTAGCAGTAGCCCTGCTGCTAGCACACATGTGTGCACAAACCAGTGTCTTAACCAAGGACCGATTTTTGTACCACCCAATGAATTAATCCAGTCGCTCCAATAACTTCATATTTCTAAAAAAAAAAACTCGATCAACAACACATGAGAAGCAGTCACCAATAACAGCTTTGTCGGAATCATGCTCCTCTCCGCAGCACACCAGCGAGCAGGAGGCGGCCATTGTTGTTGTTGCGAGGCGGACTCAAGATGCTTCGCTCCTTCGTATTTCCGTTTCGCTCAGATAGCTTTGCGTCGGGCTGCACCTCTCCGCAATGTTTTGTTTAAAGACCTTGCTCAAAGCCGTTTTTTAAAAATGTACATCGTTTGAAAATGGACGTGTTTTATGTTGCTTTCGGCTTCCCATAGTTGAGCCACTGAGAGGCATAATAAATGCTCCCCATCACCCATCTAATGTCACGAACTGTACTTCTGGTATATATATATATATATATATATATATTTTCATAATTTAAATTGGTACAGTTTATATATATATATATATATATATATATATATATATATAGTGTGTATAGTGTATAGTGTACACTAAATTGGTATATATATATATATAAACTGTACCAATTTAAATTATGAAAATTCCGCTTTTGTCCAAATATGAAGTAGTTGATAACGAGCAGTTTGAAAATACGTTTTAAAAAAAGACAAGAGCAGAAGATTAACCACCGGAATCATGGTTCAAAAGGTACACTTTCTATCATGTATGAACGCACAGGCTTTTATGGGCAGCATCACCTTGTGGAAAAAACCTATTACTGCAGCACAGCCCCCCTCTGTGTGTGACCCATTACCACAAACAATAACACGCATGTCGGACCCGGACAGTGATTGACAGTCAGGATCCGTATCAGCCACGTTAACTGAGGTTCTATCCGAGCGTGACCCGGTGGTGCCGGCAGCACGGGTCCAGCTCAGGGTGGACGACCTGTTACCGTGAGCGTACATCACTTTCCGCTTTCGACCCCGCATCTGAACCCCTTGTCATGAGTGGGGGGGTGGGATCGTACTAACACAAATGTTAACGGGCCGGCGGGGGCTCCTTTGGACACGGACTAGAGGCCCAGCCAGATGATGCGATGCTAACGCTCGGCTTGTAGCTAGCAGGCGTTTGCTGGTCAGCGGCCAGCTAACTTTAGCCTCGTTGGGCTCTGGTCAGGGCCTCTCGTTTCTGGGTCTTCTCACACACACCTCGGGGAATTGCAGGTAACGCGTTATCTCACCGTACAATATAATATAATGCTATGCTTAGCAGCTAACGTGTCATATGTTAGCCTAGATGTGCTAATGCTATGCTTCAGCAGCTACTCCGTGTCTGTAATTGCGTTTGTCACGTTCGCCCCGGGCTAAAGGGCTAGTTAGAATATTTCACAATAACGGGTTATTCAAACACAGCTCTTTGTGCGCGTTAATTAGAACATCTCTCTTGGGTTTTTGCAGGTCCCAAGAATATGTGGCTCATTTGTAACACAACAAACATATGACAACAAATAGGTAACAATGCTGTAGTAACGTTGCATTCCCTGTAGTTCCATGTTTTTGAATTGGCATCATAATCAATGTAAACAGCAGACTTGTGTCTTTGTCCAAAGAACATTGTCAACACTTTCCCTAACATTAAACACATTAAATAAATTCTTGTGTGAAAACTCATATCCAACCTTTACATTCACATAACCTGTTTGTACTCTCACTTGTCGCATAAGTTGATCTGATTTTGTAAATGCCCAAATAATGTATTTATCATATATATATATATATATATATATATATAGATATATATAGATATGTGTGTATGAAAAAAAGCTCAACACAGGGCACCACAGCTCAGAATCTCGAATCTCTTCAAGCTGCATTAAAACTGGAACATATTAATTTCACTGCAATAAAACTTAGAATGTGAGAGAATAGAATGAGCAACGCTAGTTTTGATCACATTGGCTCCAAGTGAAGTGGATTCCCCTGATTGCTCCGGCTGGGCCACCTTTTTCGTTGTGTCATTCAGGGCCATGGATTTCCCGGGACACTTTGAGCTGATCTTCCAGCAGCTCAACTACCAGCGAGTCCACGGGCAGCTGTGCGACTGCGTCATCGTGGTGGGCAGCAGACACTTCAAGGCGCACCGCTCGGTGCTGGCCGCCTGCAGCACCCACTTCCGCGCCCTGTTCACCGTCGCAGAGGGAGACTCGAGCATGAACATGATCCAGCTGGACAGCGAGGTTTGAGTCCTATCCGTTTACCAGTGTGAAAAAGGGCAGTGGTTACTAGCGGAAGGAGTAGTATGTAGTTATGTCTTTGGTGAGGTTTAAGAACCGTGGTGAGAGAGGAAACAGGCCATCTCTGAAAATGTGTGTGTGCGACAGACATCAGAGAGAGGGGAGACAGAGAGACGGTCAACTTCCTGTGTGCTTGCAGGTGGTGACGGCCGAAGCTTTCGCTGCCTTGGTGGACATGATGTACACCTCCACGCTGATGCTGGGGGAGAGCAACGTGATGGATATCCTCCTCGCGGCCTCGCACCTGCACCTCAACAATGTAGTCAAGGCCTGCAAACACTACCTGACCACGCGCACCCTTCCCATCTCGCCATCTTCTGACAGACCCCTCCTCCACCACCACCACCACCACCAAATGCAGCAGGAGCAAGAGAGGCACAAGCAGCAGCAAGTCTCGGACACAACCGGGAACGCCGCCCTCGCAGCCAACGGCGACCTCGCGGCGAACGCCGCTGCGTCCAAGATGCAGCGCTCCTTCCTGCTGCAGCAGCTGGGGCTGAGCTTGGTGAGCTCCGCTCTGGGGGGGATGGAGGAGGGAGGCGCCGGCAGTAGGGCAGGGGACCAAAAGGCCTCCTTCCCGACCCGCCGCGTCCACAAACGCAAACCCTCTCTGGGCCTCGGCCTGTTGGAAGAGAGGCCCCGGCAGAGGCAGCGGCCCGCCGGCCCAAACCTGGGAGGCGAGGCGGCGGAGCGAGAGGAGGAAGCTCTGCTGTCCCCGGACTCACGCAAGATCGCCGATGGATCCAAGTTGGACGGGGCGGTCAGCGCCCTGGTAGGGGCGTCCCAAGACGATCCTCAGCTGCCCAGCCAGTCGGACAGCGGGCAATGTGGGGCGGAGGAGTTGGGGAGGATGCAGGGGGGGGTTAGGAAGGAGGAGGACCTGGGAGAGCAGGACCTCCACGTCAACAGAGCACTGGTGAAGATCAAAGGAGAGGAGGAGGCAGAAGACCAGGAACAGAAGGTATAGATGCTGCTTTAGTTATTTTACATATCACACATAAAATGATGATGAAACTATAATGAATCTAATTTTTTTGTTGTAATTATTATATTATTATTATGTAGTTAAAGTTTGCCATTCCCCATTTTGATAGTCAAATTAATTATATAAGGTAAAGTATGATACTTATTTAAGTGAAACACAATTTTCACTAATACTGATGAAGTTTCCTTAAGACCAAACTCCTTCCTCCTCCTTCTCGTAGGTGTTGGTGAAACAAGAGCCGCTGAGCTCGCCGGAGCTACCGGATGAAATCGGCGACGTGACATCGCAGTCCGTACCGAGGGGGCGGGATGGGGAGGAAGAGGAGGAGGAGGAGGAGGAGGAGAAGACGGACCTGAGCTCGGAGAACAGCGACCGCAGCTTTACCGCCGAGCCCAAGCCCGGTTCCCAGCTGCTCATCAAGAGCGTCATGGCGGCAGGAGTCGGAGGAGGGAGCTTTGGATGTAATGGCGAGCTGGGGGGCAAACCCGCTTTCAGTATCTCCAGCTTCCTCGGAACCAAGGATTTTGGGAGTGGCGGGACGGGGTTGGATGCCGGAGAAGACGAGCTCCCCAACACGACAACAGGCGACGCAGTGGCACCCCACCTCCTGCTCCGTCAGGAAGCCGCCAGACCGGCCGGCTCGGCTTCGTCCTCGCTCCTGAAGCCGGGTCCGCTCAGTGGCGAGAGTTTCAACGGTTTCGGAGACAACCTGCAAGCCGAGTCTTTGTTCTTGCTTCCCCTGCACGATGGGTTGGGGATCCCCAGAGGAGGCGGGGGAAGTGGCTGTGGGGGGCGTGCAGGGGGAGATCTTTTTGGCTTGGACTTTCAGCACTCCGGTCTGGGACTTCACTCCCTGGGGCGTTCCTCCCGGGAAGCCGGGGCGGCGAGTGGCGCCGCCCTGGGTTACCCTGGTTACAGACGCATCGCCCCTAAAACGGTACCCGGCACGGGGGGAGATGAAGGAGGCGGCGGCGTCCTCCTCCAAGACGCCGCCTCCTCCTCCACCTCCTCCTCGAGCCTGGCGAGCTCCACCTCACTCCCCCCGCATCTGACCCGCGCCTCGGCCGACGTCCTGTCCAAGTGCAAGAAGGCGCTGTCGGAGCACAACGTCCTGGTGGTGGAGGGCGCTCGCAAATACGCCTGCAAAATCTGCTGCAAGACCTTCCTCACACTGACCGACTGCAAGAAACACATCCGCGTGCACACGGGAGAGAAACCCTACGCCTGTCTCAAGTGCGGCAAGCGCTTCAGCCAGTCGTCCCACTTGTACAAGCACTGCAAGACCACCTGCCTGCGCTGGCAGAGCGGCAACATGTCCAACGCACTGCTTTAAGGCAGCCGCCGATCACTGATGGGCTGCAATCAAAAGTATTCCACCATTCCCAAAAACAAATATCCTGAGGCTGTGGAAAAAACCAGCGGATGTGATCGGCTGTGGCGCACCGACGACCACCAAAGTTGGGGAGGATCAATGTTATGTTTTTCACGAGACACACACATACACACTTAAACACTTTCACTCGTAGAAGGACAACAGGGAGCAAGGTCCCAGCTTTGTTGCTATGGATCCATCCCAACAAACACCAGTGTTGGGAAAGTTCACTTTCTACATGAACTAGTTCAAAGTTTAGTTCACAAATTTTAAAATGAACTAGTTCAGTTCATAGTTCAAACTTCAAAATATTTGAACTAAGTTCACAGTTCCAACTAGTTCAGTTCTGTCGCTTTATCCTGAACGTCTACAGTTTGTGGTGCCCGCCTATTGAAGCAGATTTACCCACTAATACTCTTCTGGTACTAATACTAATACTCTGAGAGAGGCAGCTGTGCAACAAATGTTACACCTGTCTGTGGATTTGTTAAAATGCACATTTGTTAAACATGTAGCATAAGACGGTACTCCTGTGCAGATTTGGATCCAGTTTGTGTGCCGGATGTGACGCCTCTGAGTGCTGAGAACGGCTGATGGCTGCGTGCTCTCGGCACTGTACTGTAAACAAAAGGTGGATCAAGGTCAAGTTCGAGAGACGAAGAGTCCAGTGCATCCTTCCAGCCAAAATGCTGTCAGCTGGACAAAGTAATGTCCAGTTTTTTTTTTAAATTACACAAGCGTTAAAATTTGTGATGATGGAAGAAATTGCTGCATTCATGGGTCCTCGTGGTTTCCTTTGTGGAAATATTATATTGCATTGTATTTGCTTAACTTAAATAACAACTTCACACGCTGTAATACGCACCTTATTTTTGTGTCATCAACTATGGCATTATTCCTCCCTATTCATTACTGACTGATGTGTTAGTGTGTTTATGAAATAGCAAAAGAAGAAGTGTAGAGTCGGTCATCTAAAGGAAGGATTGGCTTTTTGAAATGTAAATATTGCACATTTGTCACAACTCCTGAAGAACTAAACATGTAAATCATTTTTGCTACTGTGCTTGATATGATATTTATACATCTCACAGAAAGCACTTGGACCAATGGTTCTCTTCTCGTAACTAATATGTTGACTGGATGTAGTTGTATTCTCTCACCGCCTCTTATGGGTATTACGGTCATAGCACTTTAGCAAGCAGGTTCTATAACACACGATGTCCGCAGATGTCAGATCATAAGTTCAAAATAACTTTGTCTCTTCACTTTTTGAAATTGTGAGTTTTAGACATTTATTTTTATAGTGTGTAATTTTAATGTCAATACGTATCTTCAAATCCATTGGAGTAAGACAAAAAAAAAAGAAGACATGCGTTGTTAGACGGTTGTTAATGCGGTGTCGCCGAGTGCTGTTTAATTAAACCGAAATGGTTAAAAAAAAGAACTACACGTTTGCCTTTTTGTGTACATGAGGGCTTGCTGCGTCGTTCACTCGATGAGAAACAAGTGGTCGGCGCCTCCCATTCCTGGTCCGCACCGCTTCTTGTTCCTTTTTTACTAGTCGTAACACTGTTAGCAGACGACATTTGATGTGCCGAACATGTTGGCAGATAACCTGGAGTGTGATCTTCAGGAGGGCGGCGCCCCGTAGGGTGTCTCTCCCTGCAGACACCAACCAGGAATCAGTGGTCAGGTGTAATTATGGTGCTGTCTTTTAAAAGATGTTAATGTGAACCTTTGGAGAAAAAAAGAATGCTCTGACTACTTCTTCTCCATGTATGAATATGCCAAAATGTTGAAATACATTAAAACAATTCTTATTAAAGTCAATGCCTTATGCCTTTACGCTTGAAAAGCCGGGCGTCTGTTAATAAGCCAAATCTGAAGTATTTGTTTGTGTTGTTTTTGTCTATACTTAAAATAATAGCCACGAGAGGAATAAATGTGTGTCTCTTCACTGTTGAAGGCTACGAAGATTGTACAGTATGTTCAGTTGTTGTATACGCTGAATAAAAGGGAGAAAATGAAGCCGATGAAGTTATTTGGGGGGGGGGGGAAACGGCAGCCGAAGCACAAGAATAAGACAATCATTTTACAAGTTAAAGAGAGTTGTTATTTGTATCTTCTATATAAATGATTAGGCACACTGCTTCACATCTTGAGCTCTTTGACCATCGGCTCGCCCTTTAGGCCCAGCAGGAGGTTGTTTGCCGCCAGGGCCGACATGGCGTTCCGGGTGGTGTAGGAGGCACTGGCGATATGTGGGAGAATCACTGTGGGAGGAGGGGAGGATGATAAAGTTAGCTTTTTAACCCCCCAAGTCCAAACTTCATATTTGTCCTCTCCCCTAGATTGTTATGGTGGGAGACGTTTTTAGAGATATCGGCCAAAATAAAAAGGACAAAACTTTGGGTTGTAAGAAAAAAAGGTTGTTCTGTTCTGCAACTCTCACCACAACAAAACTAGACCGACAAATAGGTAGTGTAGAGAATATGCAGGTGTCCGATAAATCCGTCCCACTCACCGCAGTTTTTCAGGGTGAAGAGCGGGTGGTCCGTGGGCAGGGGCTCAGGAACAGTCACATCCAACCCGGCTCCCGCTATCTGGCCGGTGAGAAGAGCCTCGTACAGGTCCTCCTGGTTCACCACGCCACCCCTGAACGCCACAGAAAGACCAGAGTGAGAGGCAGCCGGTTACCACGGTAACCAAAGTTTCATCAGTCATGGATTCAGTGGCGCCGGTGCACCTGCTCGTGTTGATAAAGATGGAGGTGTCCTTCATCTTGGAGAAGAGGTTCTTGTTGCAGATCTCCTTGGTTTCCGGCGTCAAGGCGCAGCACACCGCCAGGAAGTCCGAGCGCTCCGCCAGCTGGTCGAAGGAGACTGGACCGAGAGAGGCGTCACGCCATGTTTCGTGTTATTCACTGTAGCTCGAGACGCCGCAGAGATATTTAAATTCGGAGGATGCGACGCGTCTCTCCCATCCTCACCGTACTCGGCATCGATGAGGCCTGCCAGCTCCGGCCGGGGAGCCACGTCCGCGTAGATGAACTTCTTCACTTTGAAAGGAACCAGGCGCTCAGCAATCGCCACACCTTTGGGAAAAAAAAGAAAAAAGAAATTGAGGAGAATTCCTTTTTTAGTTTTTGTTTGCGTGTGTCGCGGTGCTCACCGATCCTCCCCAGGCCCAGGATCCCCATGGTGCTGTTGGCCAGCTCGTGCCCACACAGCCACAGAGTTCTCCACGTGCCCCAGCCGCCGCTGAGAAGTGAGAGAGCGAGAGGGGTTTTGACCTCTGACCCTGCACCGTCCAATGTCGCCCCGGAAAGACCCTAAACTCTAAGGGACTTCATTAAGGTCATCTGACAAGTTTCTTGAGTGGGAGAGTCTGGAAGGGTAATGGTGTATCTACAAATGGGACAGCACTTTATTGCAACATGTCAACGTCCCAAAAATAAAGTAAATATTTGAAGAACAAATAAGTAAATATCATCTGATTTCACATGTTTTTTGTTCCTTCTTTAATACTTAATGTTTCTGTGTACCTTTCAACATGACAGACTGAACACATCGTCGTCCTCTTCCACTGTTCACCCTGTGTTTAACCTCACATTGCAATGCCTTGTGGGTAATTCCCCCGGGCAAAGTCTGCATCTAACGCTGACTTACCAGAGTACTTCACAGAGAGCTCAAAATGTCTGCCGGAGAGACAAAAAACACTCTACGGTGGGACAGTGGGACCCAACTAAACCCTCCCGGAGTTAGCGGGACTGTGGAGATATGGATCGGGCGGGAGTGTGTGTGTGTGTGTGTGCTACGTTACGTCTTGGCTTCGTGCGTGGCCTCTATCAGCCTCCTGGAGGTGGTGAGCAGCAGAGCCACAGTCAGCTCAGCCACCGAATCGGTCAGGACGTCCGGCGTGTAACCCACGCGGATCCCTCTGGGGGAAAAGCACACACAATCAGACTCATGTCACACATGTCTTGAGAGAATAGAAAGGTGAGAATCACCTCTTCTTCAGCTCCTCCAAAGAGAGATGGTCGAATCCCACCGACATGGTGCTGACGACCTTCAGGTTTGGACCTGCGAGAGAACACCAACCAATAAGCACAGTTTTTTTTGTCACATCTCTTAACTGCCTCTAAAGGACCCCCCCCCCCCCCCCCACTGACCTGCAGCATCCAGCAGCTCTGCATCGATCTTCTCCGTCAGAACACAAACCAGACCGTCGATGCCTTTGACCCGCTGCAGGAGCTCCTCCCGGGGCACCGGGACGTCGTCCGAGTCCCACAGTTCAAGCTTGACCCTGGGCAAGCGGAAACATGATCCCCATCAAATGGACTTCTTCATCACCCTCAGAATGGAATGACATTGGCTGTTAAAGCTTTCGTGAAGGATCGTACTAAGATGGGCCGCATCGCAAGCACGTGCTGCAGGTTTTTCACGGAAATACCTGCAGCACAATACGCAAACACAGTAGGGCTCTAGTGTGCAGATGGAGCTCTGCAGTGGGGGAATACCCTTTATGCTGCAGGTCTTATCTGACCAACCGTAATGCAAACATGAAGTTTACGCAATGCAAATACTTCACAAAGCAGGCCATGCAAAAAGCGTATCGCAGCCAGTCACATGACACAATCCACCTCAGATTCAAAGTGACTTAACGGGACACTCACCGTCCAGATTCACGGAGGACCCTCAGGCCCTCGGGTGGGATCTGTCGGGTGACATACACCCGTTGCAGGGTTGACATCTTTCTCAGCGCGCCGCTTGTGAGACCCCCGGTCAGTGGAGCGGCAGCGACCCGCTGGAGCCGACGCAGTGCCATACGACTGCACCACATTGCCAGGAGAGAGAGAGAGAGAGAGAGAGAGAGAGAGAGTCGGCTTGGTCAGGGGTCCAAGAGGGGACAGTGGCACTTTGGAGTTCACAAGTCCTGTTGTGTCGTGTGAGTGATTTTGGCTCCTGTACAGGAGTGGGGTGGGGGAAGGGGGGTTCCTGCGCGTCTGTGTCCCTGACCAATATGATTAGAGGGAGGGGGCCTCTGAAGTTGAGCGAGAGCCTGTAACAGACAATCTAAACACAACAATTCAATGAGCTCCAAGCTCCAAGTTTCAAGAGTACATGGTTTTCTTTGATAAATTTAACCTTAGGTCAAATACAGATAAATAGAAATGAAAAAGTAAAAAAGAAAACTACTTGTTCTCCACACACTGAAACACACACTAAACACAGATAGACAAACTGCAGATATATTTTAAAGACAGCAGCAAATGTTTTTTTCTCCTAAATCATCACCCAGAAGCGGTGCGTAAATGTTTCACCTGGCTGTTGACCTTTGTTCCTTTAAACAGTGGAGGACCCAAAGGCGGTTTTGTGTTTTCTACTTCTCTGTCTGGCACCGGTTCAGCACTCTGTCCTTGCTTTCTCAACTTGAGCTGAGATTCATTCAACAAAGAAAATAATTAATTAAAGAAAATAATAATAGAAAAAACGTTTTAAAAGTTTTTGCAAGGGAATTGTTCTCACGGTTGAAATACTTTTTAGTATACTAAGTATTTTTGATCCAGCAGCTTTAAAAATATAAAATGATCCTTTAAAACAATAAATAATAGATTGCTTACTGAACCTAGATTTTTGTAGTAACAGTTTCAGTATTTTTATCGAGTGAGTTTGCAAAAATAGTTTTCTTAGTGATTCATATTTAGAAGATAAAGAACTAATATACAATAGTTTTTATAATATTAGAAGAGAAGCTTTCAGATTTGGTAAATAAATGGAGCTGAATATAAACACTAAATACCGTAAACTTATTGGATGACCTTGGTCACGTGATCGTAATAACCCGGAAGATCTCCGAGTTTTTAACCAGTGACAACCATTCATTCCCTAGCCCGTCGCGCATACTGACAGGTAGCGACGGATGGTTATTTGTCTAATTTTAACAATATTCACAGGGTATTTTTCATATTGATTGGTAGAACAATAATACCTAAAAACCTCTTTCAACTCCTTGCAATTATCCGGTGTCTAACGTGTGTGTCATCACTTTAAACGAGTTCATGACAAGAATCAGCAGCGGCACTCGGCGCTAGCTAGCTGTAGCCGCTAGCTCTCCCCGGCAGGTTCATTAATCAGACCGCGGTGATTACGGTAGCTAACGTAACTGCTGCAACATTTGACCGTTGAAAGACGTCACTGCGTTGTCTCGAGGTCAATGAACGTTTGCGCGCGGCTGACAGCTGCCAGGTTACTGACACTAGTAGTGTTAAGAGTGAGCCGGGGTGTGTGAGTGCAGCTAGCCTTTAAGCTAACCCTCGGCAGGGCGTTGGTTTGTAGTTCACTGCCGGTGACAGCCCGTAGTTACGTTTTACAGCTTTGGTCATCACCGTTTGTATTTTGTGTGTGATTCTTTAGGTAGAGCCGGTGTCTCGGGCAGTTGAATCCCCCCCTCTTCCCCTCCCAGCATGGCTGCAGACTCGATGGAGATTGACGACTCTCTTTACAGGCAAGTCCAATAACCGCAGTCCCTTATTACGTCACTTTAAACTGCACATAAAGTCACATTACAGGACATGGTCCACCTCTATCTCCTCTTGATCCTTTTATCATTCCTATTCCTGCATCTCTCTCTTTGTCCAGCCGCCAGCGATATGTGCTGGGAGACAGTGCTATGCACCAGATGGCCCAGTCCTCAGTCTTTCTCAGTGGAATGGGAGGACTGGGAATCGAGATCGGTAAGGTTGGGCTAAATCTCAGTGTTGCGCAACAGTACTGCTGTAAGGTCTTCTGTTCACGTGATCTTCATCACTCACTTGTGCTTTGACACTAATTCGTGTCATTCCGCTTCCACAGCAAAGAATATCGTCCTGGCTGGCGTGAAGGTATGCAGCATTTAACGTGTCAACGTGGGGTGTGTGGTGTTGGTTACTACGGCCTCATCGTGTGTATCTGTGTGCAGGCGGTCACCCTTCACGACACTAAGCGGTGTGAAACCTGGGACCTGGGCTCCAACTTCTTTATCCACAATGAGGACGTGTTGAGCCAGAAGAGGAGGTAAAACACAGCGGGTGGACTGTTTCTTTGCCTCTGATGGCGCTCACAATCTGAAATATCATGTGCCTCTTCTTTCACATGGACCACCAGGGTTGAGGCGGTGTGCCCCCGGGTCGCAGAGCTGAACCCCTACGTCCACGTCGACGTCTCCTGCGAGGCTCTGGACGACAACAACGACCTCAGCTTCCTCGGAAAGTATCAGGCAAGGCCTCGCTTCCACAGTCTGGGGTCTTGTTTTGTTCGTGGAGAACTCCGGATGCGATCGATGGGCTTGGATTAGTAGCGCTTAGAAATCCCTTCCGATAAAACTAAGCTTTCTTCTCTCTCCTGCAGTGTGTGATTCTGACGGAAGCTCGATTGAGTCTACAGAAGAGAGTGAACGACTTCTGCCACTTCCATCAACCTCCCATCAGAGTAAGTCCAGCGGACGATGCAAACGCACAAACCTTTGGCCTTTTTAATGAGCCGTTTTCTAACTTTGTGTCCCCTGCAGTTCATTGGCTGTGACGCATACGGCATCTGTGTGCGGGTCTTTTGTGATTTTGGAGAGGAGTTCGAGGTGTCTGATCCCACAGGAGAGGAGCCCAAGGAGATTTTTATCCAAAGTATCACTCGGGTAGTCCAAAGTCTAAAATCTATCAGGATCTATCCTTCTTTGTTCTTCCTTTCTGACACTTGGTTAATTGCCTTGCTACATTTGATCTTCTTCTTTTCAATGTGGACCCTTCAGGACAACCCCGGGGTGGTGACCTGCATGGACAACCAACCCCACGGCCTTCAGACGGGTCAGAGTGTCATCTTCAGAGAGGTCAACGGCATGGCGGAAGTGAACGGCACCGCTCGGCCTATTGCAGGTATCATTGCTACGTAGACGACTGTAATTTGATTGTTTTATTATTGCAGTTTTGACACCAGCACTTTAGGTGAAACAGATTAATGTAATATTTAAAATGCAATTAAGGAGATATTTTCAAAATACAGTGACATTAACCTAATCTAGTGCCTGTTTGTGTGTGTGTGTGTGTGGTTCTAGTCCTTTCCCCTCACAGCTTTGAAATAGGAGACACATCCCAACTACAACCATATCAACATGGAGGTTTCTTTGTTCTGGTGAAGACCCCAAAAACATACAGATTTGTAAGTTGAGTTGTTGCCAGAAATATTGGTGAATCCAAAATATATATGTACGTTTCAAGATAAACCTTGTATGTGTGTGTCCCTGCTGTATTTCAGGAGACATTAGAGAGACAGTTGTGTGATCCCCATGTCCTCACACCAGACTTCAGTAAACCCGAGGTGAGAGTCCCTGGCTCCTGCTGACTCCGGGCTCCGCTCGGGGCCACAGCAAAGCTGCCGACCTTAGAGGCACTCAAAACAATAACCGTGCTTATTCTCTTCCCCTGAATAAGCTGTTCACGTGAGCTTCAGGGAGTCTTGATAAGTGAGCCTTGCTGTGTGGTTGTACCACTCACTCCCTTTTATGCATCTACCCATCAGGCCCCTCTACAGATCCATGCAGCCATGTTGGCTCTGGACACCTTCCAGGAGCAGCACAGCAGACTCCCCAACACCGGGTAAACTCGACGTTCCTCTGCTTATCTGCTGCTTTACATGTTAGGATGTCGTCAGTGTGGGAAGTTGTTGCAATGTGACGCATTCAGTTGTGAGCATTTTTTTTTCTCACTTTTCTTGCCATCAGGTGTTCACAGGATGCTGAGGTTTTACTGAAGCTAACGGAGGAAGTGAACGAAACTCTCAGGAACAAAGTGAGGGCTTTTTGTTTTTATCTATCTCTCTTTGATTCTTTCCAACGTGCAGAGATGCACACACACACACACACCTCAACGTCCGTCTTGCCTTTGCAGGCTTCTGTGAACGTCGAGTTGGTGCGCTGCCTGTCGAGAACAGCGAGGGGAACTCTCCCTCCGTTAGCAGCGGCTGTGGGAGGTCTGGCCAGCCAGGAGGTGCTCAAAGCCATCACGGGCAAGTTCGCGCCACTGCAGCAATGGGTAAGTCACTCGAATTGACCGCTGAGTGGACCGGTGCTTATTCACAGTCTATAGCTCCATGAACCCTGTTCAACAATCCGCTTTGCTGTTGAGGCCTGAGTTTTGAATCAAAGTTGATTCCATCTCCTGCGTCTAGTTTTATCTGGACGCCGTCGAGGTGGTCCGGCCGCTCCAGTCCGTTGCTGCCGAGGAGTTCTTCCCGAGGGGCGACCGCTACGACGGCTTGCGTGCCTGCATCGGCGAATCCATGTGTGTGAAACTGCATAAGCTCAGGGTGTTCATGGTAAGGATTGCGCGGTGTTGAATTATTTTTCAAGCTTCTTGTCCGAATGAACCGCTGCGACGTCTCCTCCTCCTTCTCCTCCAGGTGGGCTGCGGGGCCATCGGCTGTGAAATGCTGAAGAACTTTGCCCTGCTCGGCGTGGGATTAGCTAGCAGCTCAGGAGAGGTGGGTGTCTCCTCTCGTATGTCTTTGATAACTCGTCCTTAGGTATTCAGTGAGTATTTGTACTCTGCATCTCTCAGGTATGCATCACGGACCCCGACCTCATAGAAAAGTCCAACCTCAATCGGCAGTTTCTCTTCAGACCACAACACATACAGGTAAAACTTTTTAATTGATCGTTAATGATATATTGAAGAACCTTGATTGACCACACAGACATTCACACCCCTCTTCTCCTGTTCCGCCCCTGGTCTCAGAAACCGAAGAGCACCACGGCAGCAGAAGCTACCCTTGAGATCAACCCCGAACTGCAGGTGGACGCTCACCTCCACAAGGTGTGTCCCGCCACCGAGAGCATCTACAATGACTCCTTCTACTGCCGCATGAACCTGGTGGTCACCGCGCTGGACAACGTGGAGGCCCGCCGATACGTGGACAGGTAGGCGCAAGATTTAAGTGATACGCAGGCATTCGGCGGCTTTGAATTTCTTTGGTTTGATTTTTCACTGACCGTCTCGCAGGCGTTTTGTTTACTAATTTGGCCAACGAGTGATGTTGTGTTTGCAGCCGCTGCTTATCCAATCAGAGACCTCTTCTTGACTCTGGCACCATGGGAACGAAAGGACACACAGAAATCATCGTGCCAAATTTGACCGAGTCCTACAATAGCCATGTGAGTGTATTTGCGTGTGAGCGTTTTTGGTCACTGCGGTCGCTCCCACACTCTGATCTTTAGTCAGTGATCATTGTCTTTGCTCACCAGAGGGACCCCCCGGAGGAGGAGATCCCATTCTGCACCCTCAAGTCCTTTCCTTCCGTCATAGAGCACACCATTCAGTGGGCCCGAGACAAGGTCAGCCAGACCAAAAACGTCATCCTGTTTTTACATTTTTTATTGACCGTCTGTGTACTAAATCTGGTCTTTAACTTTGGGTTTGTCTAGTTTGAGAACCTTTTTGCACACAAGCCCTCCATGTACAACTCGTTCTGGCAGACGCATCCGTCTGTCGAGGTGGTGCTACAGGTAAGACTTTGTATGGCATACGGCTTGGTCCCACTTATTAGTGTGCCCGTGGCCAGCAATGTGATGCTCTATATGAAAGATGGCGTATGTGTGTGTGTGTGTGTGTGTGTGTGTAGAGGATGCAGATGGGGGAAAGTCTGGAGGGGTCATTCCAGGTCATTAAGCTGCTCAGCAAGCGGCCCAGCCGGTGGGATCAGTGCATCACCATCGGCCGTCTGAAATTTGAAAAATATTTCAAGCGAAAGGTAAGAAGTCTCCTCCTGAAAGCACATCACCACCAACCTCTTGATGGTTATCCGCCACAAGACCGGGCCACGAAATATTGTGTAACATAAAAACGTTCCGTGAGGACCGCTCATTTAAAACGTGATGGACACTGCTGCAAACTCTAATATCATGACCTTTTTGTGCGTAGGCCCTGCAACTGTTGCACTCTTTCCCCCTAGACACAAGATTAAAAGATGGAAGTAAGTATTTTCTCAGACCCTCTTAAGTTCTTGAATGATTTCAATATGTATTGTATTTAAGAGCAATGAATATAACATTCTTCTTCCTCAGGTTTGTTTTGGCAGTCCCCGAAAAGACCTCCAGCACCTGTTGATTTTGACTTGAAAGACTCCCTGTGAGTAAGGTCTCTTCCACTACAGTTTTATTATTGTACCTTTTCACATCAAAGTTTAACACACCAACCTGGTTCTCCCCGTCAGGCACTTCAGCTTCGTTGTCAGCACTGCCCGGCTCTTTGCTGGGATTTACAACATCCCATACTCACCAAAGGTAGGTCTCGTACACCCGCTCTCTAACACACACACACACACACACACACACTGACTCGACTTTTTCTTCTTTATCAGGACATTACAGAAGAAGAGGTGACCAGGCTTCTCGCAGACGTCAAGATTCCTGAGTACAGGCCCTCAGAGAAGGTGAGCTTTGCCTCTGAACTGCTCCTTGAGGTTCTATCCTCCAGTGTGAAATGTCTCATGTTGTTTGATTGACCCGTCCCTTCCAGTGCATAGAGACCGACGAGACGGCAAAGAAACCCGATTCGGTGAAGCTGCCTCTAAGCAGCGAGGAAGAGAGGGAGGCCATTGCACAGCTGGAGCACGCCATCGCCACCAACAACGTCACAGCAGGTGGACAACAAATACTCAATAGGCAGATTTGTTTTCCACAGTGTAACATTGTTTGTTTTTTCTTCATCCTGTTGTGCATGAGACCACCTCACGTCACACTGTAGCTGACCGTGATGGCTCCGTCTGTGCTTTCCCACGCAGACAGGTTACAGGTGAGCCCGCTGCAGTTTGAGAAGGACGACGACCGCAACGGCCACATGGACTTTGTCACGGCGGCGTCCGCCCTCAGAGCCAAGATGTACGCCATCGAGCCGGCCGACCGACTCAAGACCAAGCGGATCGCCGGCAAGATCATCCCTGCCATCGCCACGGCAACGGCTGCTGTGGCTGGACTGGTGAGAAGACGCCCCCCCCCCCCCCCCCCCCCCGCCCCCAGCCGCAAGGCAAAAAGCTCTCGATGTACCAGGTAGTTCCAACCCAGCGGGGGGCAGTGATCATAAGGACGAGGTCACATACATAGGTGTGGTATTTTGTAATATACGTCGGTACAGAGTGGAGGTTATGGGCAGTTTGTGCTCACGTGTATGTGTTTCTTTACAAACCTGGGAGTGGCATACGTTTGTTGAGCTGGGCTCACCCTCAGCGATGATCGGGGGAGGGGCGGAGCCGCAAGGAGCAGTCTCAGGCCTCCCTCTGAGGTTGGGACACACTGGAGGATTCAGACTTGGATATTTTAGGGTGTGAAGAGATGTTGAAAGCCAACTCCATAACCTGTTATGGATGGATTATTATGGATTATCTTTTACCTTTTCCAGGTGGCCCTGGAGTTAATCAAGGTGGTCGGCGGCTATGAGTTTGAGTTGTTCAAGAACTGCTTCTTTAACCTGGCCATCCCCGTCGTGGTGCTCACGGAGCCTGCGCCCGTTAAACAGTCACTCATCAGGTAAGGGAATGAGCACAGAAAAGCCTTTTAATTATTTGACTGTTTTGACCGCACACTGAATGCTGTCTGACGTCTTCCCCAGGGACAACATATACTTCTCCATCTGGGACTGTTGGTCTGTCTTTGGCCACGAGGACTTCACCCTCTCTGACTTCATGAATGCAGTGAGGGTGAGATGCCATTTCATTCTTTTCAGATTTTCACTTTACCCTGGAGGTCGAGTGAAGCTTCTTTGGTCAAATTTTCATTCAATTTAATCAATGTTTTTTTTTTTCTCCAGGAAAAGTATGGCATCGAACCGACTATGGTCGTCCATGGTGTCAAAATGCTCTACGTGCCTGTGATGCCGGGACACTCAAAGAGACTCAAGCTAACGTAAGTGTTTCCTCCTCCTTCACTCTTCGTGCCCCTCCCTTCCCGAATAGACCACCGCGTCTCTCAACCTCGCCTCTCCTCAGAATGCAGAAGCTGATCAAGCCATCCGGGGACCGCCGCTACGTGGACCTCACCGTGTCGTTCGCCCCGGAGGCAGACGGCGACGACGACTTGGCGGGCCCCCCCGTCAGGTACTTCTTCAGCCGCAACGGAGAGACCCCCTGAGGGCTTCCCGGGTCCTGGCCCCCAGCCTCTTGTGTCCTTACTCCTCCCTTCTTTCATGGAAATTTGTTGTACCACAATACCCTGGGCCATGGCGTAGAGCTTTCTTTTAGGGGTTTTTTCTACAGGGGCCATAACACCAGCCCCCAACCCCCCCAATCTCTGTACCTGCTGGAACAAGAAGAGGCCAGTTCAGAGCTTTTCGTGACCCAGATTTAACCAACGTGAGGCTGCTTGAGTAGCACTTACCTGTACTTTTGTACATATATCTCCTGTTCTGTTTTCTACTCCAGTCACACAAATAAAGCACAGCTGTTGGCTGTGTTAATGCCTTAATTGATTACTAACTTCTTCTTTTGTCCGTTTGTGGCAGTGAGTGTGACTAAAAACTGTAACAAGCCATCTCCCAAACGCATAAGCCCATTAGTCTTGTTTTTTTGAGTGTGCTGGTCCTAACGGGTGGAGGAGCAGGGGGGGGGGGGTGTTGAAAGGTATTAGATCTCATTGCCAGCAACAGAATGTGATGTTGATTTGTCAACAGTTGCTAAACCTCCAGATCAACGGACCACCACTGTGTGCAGTTCATTGCTCTCTCTGTTAAACACACGTTTCTCTCTCAGGAAGGGGGAGCTGGGGGAGAAGGGGGAGGGAGGTCGGGTATTGTGCCAACATCACAGGGCAGATTTGCATTGCACTTAGTTCATGGATTGGAGCAACCACTAATTGTAGTTGCTACTCCTATCCAGCATGTTGAATACTTAATTACAGCATTGACTCCAATTAACACGTTTGGGTAGATGACGTAATGGCTTGGCTTCCATCATGTTCAGAAAGACATCTGTACCACCCTCCCGTTTTATTTAACACACAAGCTGTTTTTTTTTTTTTTTTGCATCGGTTTATGGGTGGGTGTGTCCATGGCAGTTATTTATATCGTTTTTTTTTTCCTTGTGTCAAACTGAGCCTTTGTTGAGCTCTGTAGTCGTAGTAAACAGGTTTATTGTGAAACAACAAAATAAAAAAGTGAATCATTCTTTTAGTTCCAAGTTTATTTCCCTCCCCGTAACAAGAGGTGCTGAATTTGGCTTTTTACGATGCATCATGTCGACAAACCTTACGGTTTGGCGTGATTGTCAGTGTACAACTTGTTTTTATGTATGTTCGCCTAACAGACCACGGCCCAATAAAATGTGAGATTTCCAGGAAGTCCTCAAGACTCGGGCTGTTCCGTGTCTTCTTCTGTATGCATCACAGTAGATATGATAGTGGTTGTAAATAACCTTAAAAATTTCGGCCAAATATCCAGTGTCCGAGAAGACTGATGCGTATCATTGTAAACTGAATATATAATTTGCATAAACACAGACCACTTTACAAAGAAAAACAAGTAATTACATAGATTATCATTGTATATAAAATCTCATAAGTCAATACTCAAAGGTAATTGGATATCAGCAATAAAAACAGCTGGGCCGTCAACAGAAATGTATACATTGTGACATTTTAAATACATTCAACAGTTCATAGAGAAATATGCTCCTATTCATGTGGGATTTCATTATTAATGTAGCAGTTAAAAATAAAGATTAGTATGGTACAGTAATAATATTACAGAATCTTTAAGGGACAGTTCAACCACATTTTCCATCTGACATGTTATGTATCAATGGAGTATGCTTTGGTTAGAGTTGCCTAGTTCTGGAGAGTTCTGCCTTCTCTCCAATATAATAGTCCTGCTTATAGCACACGGAGGAGACCCGTCTCTTTTGAACAATCATCATTCATATATCCAGGTCCTCCAAATTGCCCCAGCTGGGTCCCGCCTTGACTTTGGCCTTCAGCTTCACATACAGCTTTACTGCCGACTCCATCTCCCTCTTCACTATCTGAGCGACCTGACAGGGAGTCAAATAGTTATCTGCGCAGTTGGTCCTTAGAAAAAAAAATCTAAAATTCAAGTGATCAAGTCAGGCCTTTGTTTCTTTTTCACAAATAACAAAATCGATGACATCAATGATGGCATTACAGCGTGACGTTGGTACCTGGATGAGGTCTTCCTCCGTGGTTTCATAGATGAGCTCGTCGTGCAGCTGCAGGACCAAGTAGGCGCCTCCGAGTTGGCGCGTCCCGAGCCGACCGCCGGCTGTGTGACGGACACGGTCAGAAACACACACACACACACACACACAGCGTGGGGGATGGGCGGTAGAGTGGACCTCACCTGGCCGCGCGTGCCGGTGAGAGAGCGGAGCCGCGGGGTACGCGCTTCGCAGTCGCTTCTGGATGTTCACCGTGGCAAGTTTAACGATGTCCGCCGCCGAGCCCTGCACCGTGGTGTTCACCGCCTGCCGCTCTGCCTGCAAAGGGCGCCGGTGAATGGAAACTCGCTCGGCCTACAACATGGGTTTTCGGCGGGGTGGACGGGCGCGGGCGCGCTTACGTGCGCTTTGGCGTGCGCGTTGGCGTCCGCGATGCCCGGCAGGTACCTCCTGCGGCCCATCAGGGTCTGGACGTAGCCGCTCTTCGCGCACTTCTTCACGGTTTCTCGGAGAAAAGCGTTGATCCCTGAAAACAAGACAGGACGTGGATGTCCCGGGCGTTTTGATCCTCCGGTACTGCCCTTGGGCAACAAACTCCACCCCAACGTGCTCCCGTTGCTGTGACTACAGCGTCTTAATGTTAGCTACCGATGGGAAGGTGGCGCCGGTCATCAGTGAATGAATGGGAGGAGAGGACATGTGTTGTTGCCGTGCTTGGAGTGGTCCAAGATGCTTCATACCTTTGTATCGGGCCTTGAAGCTCTCTATGTAGCAGGCCGCGTCGTCCTCCTTCACGCCCATCTGCTCCCCCAAAGACTTGGCGCCCATCCCGTAGATGATGCCGTAGCAGATCTGCGCGGACAAAGACGCGGCGGTGAGCGCCGGCGCCAATGCCCGCGCCCTCGCCTCCTCCCTGGCCAGCTATACCTGTTTCGCCTGTTGCCTGAGGTCGTCCTTCACCGACTCCGGGTCGACGCTTTTCCACTCGGCGGCGATGCAGCGGAACACGTCGGCCCCCCCGTTCAGCACCTGTCGGAGACGCGCGCGTGCACACACACACACTTCATTCAGGTCATTTCGGTTCACTTGTTCACCGGTGGTCGTTTTTGCGACTCGCAGACCTGCAGGAGACGCTGATCCTTGGAGAGGTGAGCCAACACTCGCAGCTCCAGCTGAGAATAGTCTGCTGCCAAGATCATCCCGCCTGCGGGACAGGGTGGGGGAGTTTGTAGAGCAGTCATTCACAGACAGAAGGAAGATATATATCTATAGATATATATATATATAGATATATATTCATAGCAACCTGAAAAAGGTACGAAGGCGTGTCTCATGCTGACGGAGAAGGCCGGGCCTTGTATTGCGCGGCCAGCTGCAGCTGGGGGCACCACCGAACGTCTCTTCTTTCTGTAAAGAATCATTGTCCAAATGTATACAGTTAAACATGAGTATAGTCTGTACACATATAAAGCAGAGAGGAGTAAAAAAAGAGAAACTCTCAGCCAGGAAATCAAAGTCATAAATAAGTAAGTCGTGAGAAGCCCCTCATGTTCTTCCCCTGCTGATTCTTCTGTTGAAAGCCCTGCGCAGCAAACTGTTGTGTTGACCTACCCGGATCTGGAGGTCATGTGGCAGCTGTCTTGCGACGGTGGGCTCTCCCCCACCACGGTCGGCATGTAGATCTCAAAGTCTTTGGGGACGTTCTGCACGTTGGGCTCAGTGAAGCTGACTCTACCTGAAGAACAGAAAGAGCCGCATCCCTGCATGCTTTCAACATATTTAAATGAATTTACAAATTACGTCACGGTGTGTCTTGATGAAACGTAATCAGCAAAGACCGGCGTGTGTGTGTGTGTGTGTGCGTGTGTGTGTGCGTTACCTGTGGCCGTGTGCGTCTGGGCAATTGGGTAGATTCTGTCCATGGCCAGTGTGGTGTGGTACCGCTTCTCCCTCTGCAGGGGGAACACCACTTTGGTCAAGGCGTTGGTGATCCGCCTCCACTCCAGAATGACACCGGGCAGTGGGTGCAGGGGGCGGAGCTTCTCCAGAACATCCTGCCAAACATCAAATTTCAGTTAGCATATGTTCGATGTTATCAATGCTCCCACGCATTTGCATATCACGATAAGTGATTCGATAGAGAGTACGACGAATTCCCAAAAGCCCTTTCATGTAAATCAGAGGTCCGTACCTTGGTGGTGGTGAACTGCTTGCAGAGTCGGACCCGGCCCCCCGCTCCTCTCCTGGTGTAGCCCAGAGTCTTCTTGCTCTTCGGGCCGCCCACATCCCCGTTGGGAGGCAGGTGAAGCTCCAAGAACAGCACCTGCAGAACGGGGGAGTGCGAGAATCGGGCATCCGACCATTTCATTGGACAGAAATGCGCTGGGGTACGGGAGCCGCGTCGGTACCTGTGCCACGTCGTCGACGCTGGTGAGGGAGAAGCCGTGTCCGGCCAGGTCGTACGCCCGCGACTCCAGCGCCGCCAGTTTGGCTTGCATCACGTGCTTTTGTCTTTCCGACTCCTGGACGCTGAAGCCCATTCCGTTCAACTCCAACACTGCCAGAGACACCTGGGAGGGCATCTCCACGCTTCTGAATGTACCTGACACACACACACACACACACACACGTCTTAACTCGGTCACCACTGCGGGGAACACGCTGTGTGAGCGTCTGCTCTTCTACCTAGCATGCCGTCCTTGTCCAGCAGGCCCGCGAGGTGGTCCATGACGGACAGCACAAGCACGCTCTCGGTCGCCGCCCTGACGCGGGGGCAGTGCGCGTGTGCGTTTCCGAGGCCGTCCAGCAGAGGCAGCTCTTCAGGACAGTGGACGGTCACCATGTTGGGGAGAGTCCTCTCCTCGCTGCCGGGGTCCAGCAGCCAGCAGGCGACCTGCAGCGAGGATTCAACGACGAGTCGCCGCGGTGCATCATCACGACACTATTTGACATTTTACCGAGGGCTCCTAGCAACAACATTGCTTTGTCCGATTTCTGTTTTTTTAATTATTTTTTTTAGATGATAGATATAATTCCACAGAGAAGAAACCAATTTTATTTATCGCTTCTTTAAAAAATAAAAACTTTAACGAACCAGAAGAGGAACCTCAAAGAGCCATCAAAAGCTGGTTCTTTTAGTTTTTCGTCTTTATAGAAAAATGTGAAAATCATATTTTTAATTGAGATACCTCCACCTAGACTCACTCAATGTGCGAGTACGTTTGCTCCTGATTAACACACGTGACGTCTCTCTCACCTTGGGGTCCTCGCTGCTTCCCTCTAAGCTGACGCCGCAGCTCAACACAAGCCTCTTGTAGACCTCGATGATGTCATAGGCGACAACCACGGTTGCCGGCGCGGTCAGACAGCCGTTGGCCTCACGCAGCCTCTCGCTTACTGTCACGTTGTGGTCCAGGGGGGGCGGGGCCAGACTAGAGCTCAACCCTGAGGGGGGGAACACTTGTTGAAGTGAGCTTGTGCGCGTGTGGATGCATGCACGTGCGTGTCCGTACCTTTGCTCTGCTCCTGCTGCAGAGAGACGTAGTACGCGTCTCTTGCTCCCCAGCAGACAGAGAGTCCGATCAACACCAGTCCGTCGCTGTCTCTTACCGGGAAGCCGTCCTCACCGCGGGGCTTTGGCTGAGCTGCTGACGCTGCGCAGGAAAGACGTGCACGACGAGCGGGCAACACGCAACATGAGCCGTGCTTCAAATGTGTCCCATGTGAACAAGCTTATTGGTCACTTACCTCTCTTGGGTTTCCCTCCCATTTGCTCCTCCGGCGTCGGCCTGAGCTCCCGCTTCTCACAGGCCAAAGCCAGAGAGTAGCGCTCCTTCGTCTTCCACTCGTTAATGAAAGCGTCAAAGAGGCGCCGGTCGCTCGCCACGTCCACGATGGAGAACGAGCCGGAGCAGCTGGACGAGAGGGACGCACCCTGGGACGGCTGGAGAGGAGATACCTCCCCAGCCTCAGAGGGAGGCCTCTGCTGGGGGGAGGAGGAGGAGGAGGAGGCGGGAGCCGGGGGGCCTCGAGTGGGGCTGAGGCGTCGGTGGTGGTCGGGATCCGACGTGGAGTCGGCTTCTGCAGGACGATTGCCGTGTCCGGCGAGGGACCCGGGGCGCTTCGCGAGCGCCGGCGTCCGCGGCCGCAGGGCCGACCGGGGGATTGGTTGAGCGATGAGAGGCGACCGGACGGAGGAGGTGGTCAGTTTGACTCGGGGGGTGACGGGCGGCGTTTCCTGCGTCGGGGGAATGAGATCTCCAGCAGAGCCCGGTCTCTCCGCTGCGCTCCTGGGGTCGGGTTGTTCCTCTGGAGAATCGGCCCACTTCGCCCCTCCTCCGAGCGCCCGCGTCAAGGAGGGAGCGTTTTCGCCGGTTGGGGCGTTTGGCGAGGGCTGGTCAGACATACTAGGCCAGCGGTCAAAGATCTCTTGCAAACCATGGCTGCAAGGAAAAGAGCTTTCGGTGGAATTCTGTGTTTGGCCGTGTTTTAAAACGGCATTAACTGAGAGCAAAGGGTTCATTTCCTCTTTTGTCTCTAATTGCTCCCCACGTCGACCCTTCTCACCCCCGCCATGTTTGGTTCCTCGTGCGAGGCCATGATCCTCGCTGGCTTTGTCCTCGTCGTACTCACTGGGAGACGTGGTCCTCGTGGCGGGCCGCGTCGGTACCCGGCCGGCTTCGCGCTGTGACTCAGGCAGCCGCCCCGTGGTCGGAACGTCCTCGCCGTTGGGTCGCTGAGCTTCGTGACTTCCCTCCGACCGTCTGAGCAAGCTCTGCCTCTCCAGGAAGTGCTCGCCGACCAGCAGCGAGTCGCCCCACTCCGACAGGTTGAAGGAGGACTCGCCCCACTGGACGGCCTCCTGCCTTTCCGCCTCCTGGTTGGCGAGAAGCTCGCTGCGCCTCCGCTCCTGGGTCGACGGAGGCGTGCCTCGGAACTCCCGGCCATCGCGCTCTTCCTCCTCCTCCTCGTCGTCGTCCGATTGGCCGGATACCCGCGGCGGGCTCAGGCACGGCGTGGAGCTGCCGTGCAGGCTGTCAAACAGGAAGCTGCTGCTTCTGTTGATGCTCTCGTCGTCACCTTCGTCTTTAACTCCGTCCTCCCCACCAGGACCCGGAGAGATCTGTAGCAAACATTTAGACTTATGAAGAGGAAAACTGCCTTTTTACATTCAGAAAAGATTGGAGGATTGTGAACACTCACCGGGGGGCTGGTGTCAAGGAGGAGCTCCATCTGGCTGTCTGTGATGGAAATATTGAATCTTGGCCGTGCATTACTTCCCTCGAGTGTGTCCTTCTCAACAGCTGCGGCCGCCATTTCCTCCCCCGCGTTCTCCCCCGATCCCTCGCGTTGGCATGGCTGCTGGACCATGAGTCTCTCTGTCTGGGTGTCCAATTCAAAGCTGTCGCCGAAACTCTCCTCTTCCTCTTTGACGCGTCCCTCGGCCTCCTCTTCGTCCACCGCGTACAGCTCCGGGGACGAGAACTTGTCGGCCTCCCTGCGGTCCAGCCTCCGGCGCTTTGCCTCGGGGGAGAACAGTGGAACGGAGGGAGGGCTGGCGCCCCGGGGGGAGTCCGGCGCGTCGGAGACACCGGGAGGAGTCGTTGGAACCGAGGGAACCGCCGAGGGCTCGACAGGATCCCGGGGGCTTTTGTCTGTTTGTATGGAGTGGAGGACTTTTCTTAAGGCCTTCGAGTGCTTCACTCTCCCCGGTTGCGCGGGTGACTCGGCGAGCGCCGGGGCAGCGCGCACGTCCGATGTCCCCGTAGGAACTCGGTGGTGTTCGTCCGCTCGGGACGCCGGCGCTCTGAAACGGGGGGCGGGCGTTGGGGTAGAGGAGGGCAGAGGATGCGCCACTGGTCCAAACAAGGGGCTGGAAACGATCTCGGCCAACTCCTGCGTCAGGCTCCTTTCAGGACCAGGACCATTTCCCGGTCCAACTGGGACCCCCCCTCTACTCCTCTCCCCTTCTTTCGGCTCAGATTTCTCCCCTTGCTCCGATCTTTCCTGCGATTCTTGTTTTCCGCCTGGACCCTCGGAGTCACCTGCCACTTGCACTACGTTTACCGTTTGTCTGACATCTGGCTCCGCCCCGTCTACCTTTCTGGAGTTCCCACGGCCTCTGCTGGCCTCCCCGTGTCCGTCAGTGTCCCCACGCTCCCCCTCCACCACCCGGTCTCCTTCCCGGTGATCTGTGTGGGCGTCGCCCCGTGCTTCACGTGAGCCGAGATGCGATGCGGACGAGGCGCCTGAACCGGCGGCGCTCTCCGCAGCAGGAGCCCCCGGTGGAAGAGTTGCTGGGTCCCACCGAATTCCTAACTGCGCCAGGTCTTCCTGAAGGAGGAGCCTGGCCTCGGAAACGATCTCAGAGGCGGCCTCCGGCTCCGTCAGGGCTCGGCCGCCGCTGACCCAGACGCAGCGGAGGCTCCGGCGCTCGGCCGCCTCCACCTCGCTCTCGTCCACCGCGCGCTTCGAGCTGGGAACAGGCAGACAAGCGCATCGTTGGCTTCACGTCCGGAGCCATGTTTCGGGGGCAGTATGTGGCTTGCTGTGCTGATTCTAGATCAGCCCATACTTACCAGGACTTACGTGTATGTACTTGACCCTTTTCAAAATGAAAGAGGCTGGGTATTTTTTATAGCAAAGTTGTACACGTTCAAATAGACAATGTCATGTCTATGACAACTCATTTTAATATTTTGTATTTGGTTGTTATTATTATTAGTAACTAACATACATTTCTATACATTTTAAGTCATGTTAATTACATGATGTATGGAGGTATTTGATTCAAGGGGATATATATATATATTATATATTGACAGATATGTATACTGATATATAGATGTTGGGATTATTTGAGAAAGAAATTAGTAACAGACGGAATGATGGCTAGAACGTTAAGGTACTCGGGCTGTGCGTGATTGGAACATGGTCGTTTCTAGACTTCCAGCCAGTCCTCATTTACCTAACATGCATGAATAATCTTAACTTACAGCTACCTCTTAAATGGTACAGCGTTCCTCAGGGCTTTCTCCACATCAGCCACAGTAGCCCGGGCTAGTTCAGCGACCGTGCACAGGCCCTGTGCGTACAGCGCTCTGGCTCGTGTGGCGTTTAGCAGGGAAACCCTGACCAGGTCCACCAGCTCCCTCTGGACTCCGAAGCTCAGCCTGGTCTGGTACTGGGACAGCAGCAGCTCCATGTTGTGCCAGCCCAGGCGCTTGGAAAACACCATCACCATACCTGCAGGGGTGGTAGCAAGGTCAGGGGGATTCTGTCCATCATTTAGAGGCACAGCATCACCCCATGTGTCGCTATTTGCTTCTAATTTCCGTTGGGGCTCATGTGTTTACACTGATAATAAACACCGTCATTTGCGTGACATCTCCTCGCACAGAGACCAACGTGTGCCGAGCCGCATAAAAGCACACACCCTCTCAGTCTGAATTACATCCGCACCTTGTGAGCCCTTCCAAAGTAACTTGATGAAAGAAGCACTTTATATAGCTGCACGGTGTATATCCATCCAGCCTAGAGTGCTCCTGCATCAAGTTACTGCCTTCCCCTTTTGATGTAAAGTCAGAGTCTAACCATTTCACAGTGCAACACGTCCTTGGAGACGCTCAGAAACCCTCCTTGACTTGTACCTGCATAAGTAGAAGCAGACTGCTGGAGGGACTGCAGCTGCCCACGATTGCAGTTGTACTTCGATGCCACTGCTCCCAGAGGCACCTCATTCACCAGATCATGCAGCACAAGCGTGGTGAAAAAGCTGGGAGGAGAAAATGGGATCAAAAACATTTCCGAAAATAGTATTTAGTCGTAGTGGTTTGCGATAGGGTCTCTACTCTGAGTCACCTTTTCATCCATATAGAAACTGTCGGTGAGCAAAAAAGGAAGCAATAAAGACACTACCTGCCATGCTAGGTACATGAGTTCGGTGTAACGGACACAAATACAGGCATCACCGTTTGTGAACAGCCATTTGTCGACGCTGCTTCTCTGTCTTGGCGACCAGTTTCCCGCCGACAGATCTCGCAAGGAAACCCTCCTGGACGCCCACCAGCTCCGCCACTCTCTTCATCGATGACGACAGCTGTTCCCACTGACAGAAGAACTGGTACCAGTCTATGGTGGTCCACTCAGCGTACAACGGGGTGATCTGAGGGGCATTTGCACACAGAATTTGAAATAGTGGGTGCTCGAGGGGGGGGGGGGGGGGGCATTTTTGGTTTCTTTATTCACTTTGTATGGGGCGAGGGTTTGGAGATGTATGATGCAAGATGTGTGCGTACCAGGTAGAGAATGTGCAAGTCGTTTTCAAGCACAAAGCCCTTCATGGCCCGTTGGAGATCTGCAAATATTCCCAGAGCTTCGGGAGGGGAAAGGGACGAGGAAAGGGTGGCAGCACCGAGTTGAGTGGGATGGTACCGCTCCTCTGGACGTGTAAAGACATCAGGACGTATGATCGGGATTGTAAAGGGGAAAGGAGGTCAAGCTTATAGTCAGGCTTGTATACTTTTATCGTGAAATACCATATGACGCATGAATAAGGAAAACGATAGCATTGCTCTTTGAAACTTCTTTCGAATTGAAATAGAAACATTGTGCACAGATTTGTACTTGTACGTTTAATCATCAACATTAAAAGAAATCGTATTTTTCTTACACTGTCCGTCTGAATAAACCTTTACATGCCCATTGTCTGAAAAAGTTTTGTTTTGCTACCAGCTTGAATCTATGTTTGACTTCCCGTCAGCTATCAGCGTGCGAAAATCTTACTTTTAACACTAAGAGAAATGTAGGGTAAGAACACTCATAATTTCATCATGTTATCAGTGTGGCAGTACCTTGTCCGTCCTTCTGGATGCTGATGAACTCGTTCTCCATCAGCCATTCAACACAGGCCTCTATAGCTCCTTTGTTGGTGTCCTCAGTCGGTTCTTTTTTGCCGTTACTTTTGATGCTGGCAGCCAGCAGTGAGCACAAAGCATACGACCGCACATCCTGTGGAGTGCTGGCCACCCCTCCGACGATGATCTGCGCGTTGGGAGGATTCAAACGAGTCACCAAGTCATAACAGAGGGAAACTAATCTGACTTTACATCAAAGGCCTCCGTAAAGAGCGGCATCTCGTTTTAAAGAGGGAAGTACAACATGATCTATTCACGGACCGGGTTCATTTGGATATCGACCCGTACCTCTAAGATGGCTCGCAGCATGCTGGTGGTGACTCCGTCTCCCTCCCTTCTCACCAGGCAGCTGCTGATTGGCTGAAGAGCACCCTTGAGGAGAATGATACCTTTCTGACGCTCCGCCTCCTTACACACCAGCACACTCTCACCTGAGAAGAGGGCGGACGAAATGACTCACGGCCAAAGGAGAGACGTTTTGAAAAGACGTGTCCTTCTTCTCCCCCCTCCGTACCTATCGTGTCCACTCCTTTTCTCCCCGCCCGCCCTGCCATCTGTTTGTACGTGAGCGGGTCCAACAGGTGTCCGTTGAAGGTGGGGCTTCGGATGATGACCCTGCGAGCCGGGAGATTCACCCCCGAGGAGAGGGTGGAGGTCGCCGCCAGGACTTTAATGGTGCTCTGGCGAAAGGCTCCTTCCAACACGTCGCGTTCATCGAACGTCAAACCTGCAAAAGGCAAACTTCATCTTATTCGCACACCCGCAGAAACAAAACAAAAAATCAATGAACCATTCGGCAGTGTGTCGTTGCGGCTGAGAAGTTGTGCGAGTGTGTTCACCAGCGTGGTGGAAGGCCACCCCCCATGGCACAGTTCGCTGGAGGGTGGGGTCCAAGCCAGCTGGAGTTCGTCTCAACTGGGCCACGACGTCCACGAGTCCCTCCCGATCCAGACCCACCGGCTTTGGCTCCGCTTCGCCCCGGCGGTCTGCAAAGAACGAGACCACAATCTTTGACGCTCCTTCTAACGCAGTAAACAGTTGGGACTTGATCTCAAAAACCTACCGGTGTGTCGGAGGTTGTAGAATTCTCTTGCGATGCTGTCCGACAGTTTCTCACACCAGTTCTTTGAGGGGCAGAACAACAGCACAGAGCGGCCCTCGCTCACCGTCTCGTAGCACAGGCTCACTATGTGGTCATCGTCGCCCTGCGGAGAGTCACACGCGCATGATGCCATTACTGGCCTGAAAGGATCAACCGCTGCCTGACCCGCTCTCTCGGTTACCTTGACGCGGAGCGCCGGGGTGAACCGCCGGACCACGGCGAGGCTCTTGTCGTAGACGTCGCGGCCCACCTTGAGGTGCTCGTGCAGGGGTACGGGCCTGTAGTCCGTCTGGTAAAGCTCTGCACCCAACCAGCTGGCCAGGAGGGCGAGGTTGGGCAAGGTGGCGCTCATGCCTACGATCTGTACGCCCTCAGAGAGAGACCTGCAGAGGGGGGTTGTTGCACAAGTAGATTTTTACACTAGCTCATACACAAAATAAGAGTGTGAAGAAGACAGTCGGACACAAACCCAGTGGCGTTCTGCTTCTGCGCTATGTAACGGATTTTGGTTAAGAGCAGTTCCAGTAGGTATCCTCTTCCAGAATCACCGACCATATGCAACTCGTCCACCACCACCATACCTAGACGTGCAAAAATAAGTCAAACCCTACTTTTCAATGATCAAGAAAGCACCCTGTTATCCCGGTGTGTTACCTAGTAGAGCCATGTTGTCCTCTTCAATGAGTCTGTTGATGAGAGAATTGGCTTTTTCTATAGTGCACACAGCCACATCCAGCGCTGCGAATCCTCCAGCAGCCGAGGTGCTGCCCATGTACCCCTCCACACGAACTCCTGCCTCTTCAAATACACTCTGCGGGGTTCACAGATGCACATCGGTGAGATGGAGACAATCGGCACGGTGCCCAGAACAACGTCCATTTGCTGTTCTCTCCCTCACCCGAAGGTAATGCATCTTCTCTTTAGCCACGGAGACAAATGGCAGTATGAACAGAGCTTTTCTTTTCGTCTCCAGCACACGCTTCAACATCAGCAACTCCGACACCAGAGTTTTTCCTGCACTTGTGGGGGCTGAAAAACAGAAGGAGCTTCAAGAGTGGAAAACAGTGACTGAATGTGAATGCTTTCGCAAAGAGGTGTCGTGCTCGTTACCCGAGTACACCAGGTTCCCTCCCTGCAGCGCCTGTCCGGCAGCGAGGCACTGAGCCTGCCATTCGAACATGTGGGTCACGCCGTGCTTCTGGTAGCACGCCAGGACAGCTTTTGGTAAGCCCCAGTTGCAAAGCAGCAGCTTTTCGGCTTGCCCCGCCGGAGCACAGAAGGCGATGCCTATGGCGGAGATCATTTGTAGAAAACTGCCTTACATGTGGGATTAAGTCAAAGTGGTGGGGGGGGGGGGAGTTTAAACTACTGCAACATGTACTTTCAGCAAAGCAAAGGGTATTTGACATGGGGGAAATAAATCAAATTTTAGGGATTACCTTTGAGATACAAGCTAATGTTCAATGTTAGATGTCAGTAAATTACTACTTCACACTTTGACAAGATATTGTAATGTTAAAGGCTACATAACTGGCCCCAGGTCCCAAAATCTTGAAGCTTCTTTTAAATATTGCACCAGTTTTGAGGTTTTTGCTTTGTCGGTTTAGTGGTGAGAATGTGAAAATATTTCAAATAAAGTGGGCTTTCTTGCCTGTCATTTTTTTTTTAAATCATGAAAAGATATCCAAACTACTGCAATTTTCTAGCAGGTCAATCAAGCCAGGACCGGACCTCACCTGGCTGAGGCAGAGTGTCGCTGAGAGTGCTCAGGTCCAAACCGCTGGGGACGACGAGCACAGAGGCGGACTGATTCTGGAATGACGGCTGGAGTTTGGCCCTCCTCGTGGCGGCCGCGAGGCGGCTCGGGCTGAACAAGATGTAGTCCCTGGATACATCCAGGGGTGGATCGGCCTTCACGTTTGACCCGCTACGTGGAGAGCTTTTTCTCCTGGATGGAAGCTGCTGCTTACTGAGACGCACAAAGAAACAAAAACAGTGAAGTACAGCAACTGAAAATAGGAGAAACAAATGATACAATAATGTGAACGTTAATACTGACTTGCTGGAGCTGCCTGCTTGCTGACTGTTGGTCAGCTGTTTGCCCTGAGCGGACGTTGCATTGATGCAGGAGGAGGCCGGTGGGGGCTGGATGCCCTTCGGGCCCCTCTGAGCATACTCTGCTTCCTCAGAGTCCTCACCGAAGAGAAGCCTCTGTGCGAGGTCTTTGCAATCGGCTCGCCATCCTGGTCGCTCACCGTCGCCAGCACCAGGCCCCCGGGCCTCCTGCTGGGTGCTGCTGTGGCGCGGTGGTGCCGGCTTTTTATGCGCACCCCTGTTTGCCGTCGTTGGCCTCACCGGGTCTACGGCGTCCAACACCTGCAGAATTTCTTCATCAAGAGCCAATGTGGATTCTCCCAGAGGACACACTGCTCCTCCTCGGTTCTTGAAATTGGAGATTTATACATGTGATCCAGGTGGATGTGGAAGAGAATCAGGGATGATAATAAGAGGAAAACTCCATCACTCACCGGGGCGCCTTTGCTCATGCTTGATTTGCCTGATACAATATGGGGTTTTTGGAACAGCCTGCTCCCGTCTGGTGGTTCATCAGCAGCTTGGAAACTGTACACATATGTTTCCAACGGGTAAGACTGACGTCATCTTTAGAAATGCTGCACGGATTGGAGACTGTCACTAGGCAACAGGAGGATTCTTCTGAATCTGTCAACATTAGTAATCAAGTGGAGCTGTGGGATAAACGTACCATTGCTTCTTCTTGACGTGGTGCAGCCCCATGTAGCTCTTCTTCTTCGAAGGAGGACCTGAGGTGCTCATGCTGAAGAAGATCTACTAGTTCTGTCATAGGTGGGAGTAGGTGGACGCTCACTAACATGACACCAGGTTGACTCTTGACACGGGTTTACAAACGAAGTTGACTCTAACGGCGTGTGTTTGCGGTGAGGGAGCAGGAGAGGAAACAATAAGACGGTGATAAGACATGTTTTGGTTGCGAAGCACAAACATCACAGACTTGGCGGAGGGCAGACGGCCAGAGCGCCGCACAAATGGGAAATCAAAAAGTCCGCCGGAGTGCTCTTCGGTGCTCCATAAAAAACAGTCCGACGAAACAAATGCTCGCTGTAAAGGTTCCCGTGAAGTAGCAGCGCACTGCTGCAGAGACCACTACCAAGTTGTAACGTTCACGATGCCTGTAAAGTGTTGGATGAACGGATGCTCTTGATGTGCTTAACTGGATGAAAAATAACATAGTAGTGTTGACATCCATAATCAATTGTAAGATGGGTAAATATTTTACAATCCGTCCATGATAAAAGTTTCACCTTGTAAAATAGCTTTTGAGCTATATATATATATATATATATATTTATATATAAAACACATTTTGAAAGGTTTAAATACAATACATATTTTGAACTGTAATGTGAAGATACATTGAATGTACTACTGTCAAAATATTACTGTCAGCAGGCAATTATTCTGATTCAGTTAATCAAGCGGTCATAGCATCATATCAATGGACAAGTAGGCAAAGGTTTATGAATTGTCGGTGGCAGCGTTGATAAATGCATATTTCTTTTCTCTGCCCGGATGTGAAGGCTTATGGGCGGGGCTTCTCGGGGGTAGTGCGTGAGCGAGCGTCTGGGGGGCGCGCCTGCTGCGACGTTGCGCAGCCTTCAAGATGGCGGAAGCCCTGACAACTCAGGAGCAGCTGGTAAGGGTCTCTTTATGGATTTTTTTCCTCTTCTCCCCGCCATGTCCATTATGCACACGTGTCACCCTCAGTTTCTTCTGTAACCGGGGATCTTGTCGGTGTGTTTTGTCGCGGTGAATGTCCCCTGGAACAACCCGGTCTAGTAAACAAGCGCTGGCCCCTTAGCACCCATCCCAAGCCGCTTGGCTCCTGTGTGTCTGACAGCAGTTAGCATGTGTGTTAGCTCGAAAGCGGTTGCTATCAGTAGTATGTCTCACTTATTAACCAGGCGTGTATCCCGAAGACTCGCTCCCCTGATAACCCAGCTTTGCATGGACCACCGTTAATGTCAAGTAACGATACTTCGTTTCCTCATTGTTGCCTCATACATGTGGCTTGTCTTGTCTTTAGACAGTATCCTCAGCCATCCAGCTGCCACATGTAACTGAGCTGCTAGCTAATGCTAACGGCTATTGTTGACTTGCAGCGAATTTCCTCGACAACCTCTTCCTACCCATATTTGTGACGTTTAGATATGACCGAACACTCATTATTTTAAGTGTGTATTTCCATTATGTACCATGGCACGGCTAAGAAGGACACCGTGAGTGTGCGCTATGTGGCAACTAATAGCTAACGTCAGTTAGCTCGGTGGTCTCTGTCCAACGTTATCAGATTTACGGTCGAGAATTCACAGAAGTCATCCTGCGGTTCCTAACATTGTTGTTGCCCTCTCTTTCTAGTAAAAGTGGCCGGGCGCTGTGTCTTTTATAGCAAACACCCGATGTCATCCAATAGCTGCGATGACAAGTTCGGTCCATAGCTAAGTTACTTATTTTATCTTCATGAGGCATTCGCAAGGTTAACTGATCTGTGAGCTTATTTACAGGACACGTTTGGAGCTTTCCCGATCACCAGATATGCCCATGTGTTTCTCGTTAGCTTACATCACTTTCCCAGTCTGCCGTTTTAGAACTGCGCTGAAGTCAGCGACTTGTTGCCTTGGATGAACCCCACAGAGGCTAGCCGCCGTCCCGGTGCTGATGTTCACTGCTGGTAGGGTTGTTATTTAAAGGTTCCACGACTCGATACAGTACCCCGACTCCCCAAGAGGTTACTGTAGCTTCACAAACGGGCAATGGCAACCTGAATGTAAGGACAACGTGTGGTACGGTAAAAAAAAAAGGATACAAGTACTGAAAAAAAACACAGTACTTGATCACAAATTCATCACATTTTTAACAGCTGGTTACCTTTCTCGAACATGTGTTCAGTCCAGGTGTTGTGATTGCCAAATAAATGACCAAATATATACATTTGATTTTTTGTTGATGAAAATTCCACACATGAATATCAGTGATAACATCAGGTGACAAAATGAGCTGGGGTTCTATATATTTTATCTGAGGAAAATCCTATATTATTAATTAATGACAAGATGCACAAGGCCTTGGGTGCTTCTTCCTATCCACCAACGAATTAATAGGACATCTCCTGCATTTGGAGTCTAATTTAGGCATCATCTTTGTTTTGTCAATTTTAACTTTTGTACATAGCTGATGAGTTAATCCGATTTACCCGGTCATTGACCTTCCTCATGCTGGTTACGTGTTTGGAGGACAGATGCATTCTCTCATAGTCACAACAGGCCGCCTGTTGTCTCCTGGCATTTGAGGGCTCTCAGCATTGTCCACAAGCACAGCCTGCTGCTTCCATCTGCATCATACATCTAGAGTGACTGATAGGAGAACTACAAAGTTGAGGGCACTGAGAGAGAGGGTTATTTGTATTGTCTTCATACCTATCTTCTCTGTTCCTTTGTTATTGTTGCTATTGCTCTACTAAGCTAGGTTTATCCTGTTTTTTTCCTCTGACACAATGGCATTTTCTTGTTTTTAATGTCACGTCACGTCACCCCCCGACCTCATTAATGTCCTTCCGCCTCCTCCGTTGTCTCGTTTTAAGGCTGTGGAGGAGTTCCTGGGTCAGGTGCGAAGCAGGGAGCACCCTCAAAGTGCTGGGCTCGTGTCCCAGCCTACAGCTGTAAAGTTTCTCATGGCCCGCAAGTTTGATGTCTCCAGAGCCATCAACCTCTTCCAAGAATACAAGGTAATGTGTGGCTATTTGATCTGTGACAAAACAGATGAATTTTTCCATTATCTATGAAACTGTTTCTGTAATGGCTAAAAGATCTAGAGAAGAAGATATTTAATTTAGAGTTTTCAGACCTTTTTCTGTTCCTCCACTTTTATTGTTTGTGTAGTATGAACTAATTACAAACTCTGCGTTTTAACACAAATAGTCCTATAATTTTATCAGAGGTGGAAAGAGTAACAAAATGTTGTACTCAAGTAAAAGTACTGTTACTTAAGAAAAAATTTACTGAAGTACAAGTAAAGTTACCAGTCTAAAAGTTTACTCAAGTAAAAAGTAGCTCATTAAAAATTTACTCGGAGTATAAGTTACTGTTACTTTTTTAACAGCTGAGTGGGGTGCGGGATTCTAGTGTAGTTAAAAAAAGACAATGGAAAATAAATCTCAATCTAGTTGTTTTTAATTGAAGGAAGACCTTTACAAATTAAAGTATTAGCAAAAATAATAAAATAAAGACCGACGGTTCGCTGAGAGCCGTCAGAGCCAGGAGCAGCAAGTGTAGTCACCTACTGCTGCCAACACATCCCGTCAGACCAGGATTATTTATTTATATCGTTAATGAACTTTTCTCCTCTTGTTACCCTGGTAACCGCTGTCATTAGACGGTTGCGTTGATTCTTACTGTAAAAATCGTCGTACTTCCAGTTTAGCGACTACGCTTCATATTTTCATTCGATTTCAGCTGGGTTTGCACCTGTTTTGTCCGTCTCCATCATTCTTGTTCAGCGCGTTCGTTCTCCCGCTCATCACTCGAGTGCAGTGGCGTTATTTTTTTTTCCTTTGCATTTTTTTTTTTTTACTCAGTAATGAATGATTTAAAATGTAGCGAAGTACAATACTTCAAACAAAAAGTACTTAAGTAAAATTACAGATTAAAAAAAATAAAAGTAGAAGTACACAAAAATACTACTCAATTACAGTAACGCGAGTAAATGTAATTCGTTACTTTCCACCTCTGAATTTTATGCACTTTAAATAATACTGCTGTTAACTTCCGACAGTGTCAAAGTTTATGACTGACCACCGTTAATGAAGTGAGGAATTCTCTCCGCTGTAGTGGCACAAGTCATAACCTCTAATTGAAAACAGAAAAACGGCACGCTTGTTGAAAAATGTAATTTGTCTACATACTACTTTAAGTTGCTAATGGCTGCCTCTATCATCATGCATCCAAATCAGAACACCAGAATCAAGGAGGGCATCATCAATATCAACCCTAACGAGGAGCCCCTGCGCTCCGAGCTGCTCAGTGGAAAATTCACAGTCTTGGTGAGTGTGGAAGGAATTGTGAACCACCCTGCGGGATGCACATGTTAGGTCTGCATGTGTTTCCCTGCCTCCCTCCCTGTGTTTTTTTTTATTAACAGAAATGTAGTAAAAATGGTCTAAAAACGTGCACATTCACAATTTCACATTTAAAGCCAGTCTTTCTGAAAAATCCTGAAGAATAGACGACCTCAATTTCAATTTGATGATAATTTGTTGCATGACCCTTGCAGCCCGGCCGTGATGCAAAGGGTGCCGCTCTGGCGCTCTTCACGGCTCGCCTCCATCAGCCGGACGTCACTTCCCACAAAGCTGTCCTGCAGGCCATCATCTATCAGCTGGACAAAGCCATAGAGAGGTGAGGCCCTGATCTGTCATATATTGCCCAATATCTCATGCAATCATTTTGTGTCAGACTCACCCCCCCCCCCCCCCCCCCCCCCCAGAATCCTACCACGTTTCATCAACCCTGGCAGACATAATCACCATTGCTCCTTTGTGCATGTTATGGAAGTCCCAGATACGTAAAAGAACCATACATACGTCCTGTACAGCATCTGGAGTACAGCGCAAGTGTTTTTAACATGCCACAAGTCTGCTTCTTTACTACAGCAATGTCAACCCAAAATAAATCGATTTGAGAAGGATTGCATTTAATAGATAAAAAGAATGACAATTGGTAAAAAAGTCTAGATTTCGTGTCATGTCTGGATGCAAACGTTAAAAATGCTCGTCTCCTGATAAGAGGTTGGTGCAATCGGTTCCAGCTATGTTTACATTCATCAACACCGAATAAACGTTTAAAGGGTTATACCTTAAAAGTCTATGGTTTATACAGCAATATGAGCTGTAGGTGCCCACAAAAGGCTACAATGTGTTTTTCCTTCATTTCTGAATCAACAATGTCAGCAAGTCACAGATCGCAGGGGGAGTATCTCAGCGCTGACACAGCGAGATGCAAATATTGCACTTGAATGTGCATTTTATAACATTAAGCGTTTCTCTCAAAGTAACGTTACAAAATGATGCTTATGGCACACTTCCTGTTTCTTTGTTCAACAGTGCACAAACTCAAAAAGACGGACTCATATTTATCTACGACATGACCAACTCCAGCTACAGCAACTTTGACTACGAGCTCTGCGTCAAGATTCTCAATTTGCTGAAGGTAATAGAGGGAGTGTGCTTCTGTTGCTCTCACATTGCACTTCCTTCAACTGTTTCGTTGTGTTAAACGTCTCAAATCAAGAGCCCTTTTCATCACTTGTATATTTCCTAGGGGGCGTTTCCAGCTCGTCTAAAATGTGTCTTCATTGTATCGTCGCCTCTATGGTTCCGAGCTCCTTTCGCGGTCCTCCGCCTGTTTGTGCGCGAGAAGCTGAGAGAGCGGGTATGTCTGTGTTTTGTTATCCATGGGAATTCTGTCATGTGGTGCTCCGTTTTGTCGTCATTTGAGCAGCACTTTCTCTCCTCCTCGTCGACCAGGTGTGCACAGTGAAAGCTCACGAGTTGGCCACTCACATCCCAGTCTCCTCCCTCCCCGAGCACCTGGACGGGACGTCCCAGTACAGCCATGTGGCGTGGATCCAGTCATGCGTCAACGCGCACACGGACAACGCTCCGGGCAACACGCAAGATCACGACGCGCACGATTGTGTGGGAAGCCTTCTGCGCTCCTACAGCTTGGAGTGCAGCGACGTGGGGGCCACGCCTCCCTGCGCCCGCAACGGCACGCAGCTCGGCTCGGAGGCTAACTCGAACTGTTACGATGACAGCAATGCCAACTTGCACAACCACTGCAGTGTTTCTGAGGGCAGGACTCGGTACCCCCCGAGCCCGCAGTCTGCCACCAACGGGCCGCAAGGCAACCATCAACATTGGAACGGCTCTGCGGTGGGTGGGGCTGGCGGCGGCTCGAGCCCTAACGCCAACATGAATGGCCGTGGCCGGCCAGCCCCACCCCAGTCTGACACGCCCCCCAACACGCCGCTCTCCCAGGACATGGTCTGTGGGAAGGTAGCGTGCTCCGCCCCCGGGTCTCAGAGTGAGGAGGAGGATGGCGCGGAAGGGGAAGAAGAGGAAGGGGTGCCACCGTTGCCCCAGAAGTCGTTGCCTCGCACTGCCCAACAGCCGCCTTCCCAGTCGCCCCCCCTGTCCTCGTCGTGGGGCCCCGATGACGAGAACAGTTTGGTGGAAGCGTCCGTTCACATGGCAGAGCAGGGGGGCATGACGGTGCACAACCTGGTGGAGCACGTGAAGAGGCAGAAGAAGAAGGGGATTTACCAGGAGTACGAGGAGATCCGGAAGGAGCCACCTGCCGGCCCCTTTGATTACTCCAAGTAAGAGGAAAAAATATTTTCCATCTTCTTGTGTGCGCTTGATTGTCATCAGCTGTTTTATGTCTCATGTCACCTTTGTATGTCACATTGCATTCAATTTCTCCCTCTACAGAAAACTGTCCAATCAGATAAAGAACCGGTACAGCGACGTCCTCTGCCTCGACCAGTCACGGGTGCGGCTCTGCCAGCTCTGTGATGACGAGGACGAGGTATTTAAACGCCCAGCGATCCTCACTTCTCCCTCTGTGATGTCAGTGGTCTCTGGGTTCATTTTGCTCCCAACATCTTCTCCAAAATCTTTTACTTGGTTGATGATAAATAATTTTAGGAATGTTTGCTGTTGGATTGTGACGTTGCTGCCAACATCAGGCCTCTGTTCCACCTTCTCATAAGAAGAATGTTCTGGTAACTAATTAGAGAATTCAACGTTATATTTAGAATGCATTTAGATGATTAAAAGGTGGCAGGCACCGAACATCAGTAAGAGATCAGTGGTACACATCCATGTTTGGCCATTTGGCTCTGATGTCTTCACCTTTTCCTAATCTGCTGTATCTGACGTGTGTTTGGAAGGTGGAATGCTGCACATTATCATATTCAGTGTTTTTTTTTTGGGGCCATGTGAGTCTTATTTTTGTAGAATGAGTACAATGTTGTTGTAATATTGGCAAAAAAGTCCTTCAGACCAAATATCCACATGTTTGTTGTTATTGGCAATCCCATAAGCTGAATAATTTTAAGATCTGAATCTGGTGTAGATTTATTTTTTGTTAATTGTATCTTTTTAAACATTTTTTGTGTACATTACTGCAGCCATGTCTGGTCTAATAGGACTTCAGCATTAACATTGTTCTTTTAGTCTACGAAAACTATGACTAAAAGTTTTAACAACCTTTTTCCCATGACTAAGATGTGACAAGAACGGATCTGTGAAAATAAAAACTGACAATCATTCTAACTTGTTAACGAGACGATAATGTTAGTAGTTGACAAAGTCACAATAACTTTTTCAGTAGTGCCGAGTGCGAAAAGGGGTCTGTGGCAACAGAACGGCAGGTTGGGTGGTCGGTTTATTGTGAATCTGGCACAATACAGCGACCTGCAAGTAGTGCAGTGTCTTAAATAAAGTGATGTGTGTCTTAATGTGAGGCTTTGAACACAAAGGGATTCTGTATTTGCTCATAAAAATGAAACAAGTCATTTGGCCAATGTTTTGCTAAACGACCGAAGGCAGCGGACAGACCCACATGACAACACTTAAACCCTGGGACCTGGGAAGAGAAGGAGTTTAATAGGCTATGGCTATTAAATGTGAATAAAAATAGACAAATGTTATTGTTTTGTTCAAATCGTTGCCTAAAACTATGTATGCATTTCTGTCTTGAGACTAAATCAAAAATAGCTGCCAAAATGAACACTGGTGTTTAATCGGTGATGCTGATCTCTGGTGATGCTACATGGACACCAGCAAATCTGTGTTGAAGGAGCAGAACCGAAGCTAATTTACCGAGGTTCTGTTGAGTCACATCGTGATCTGTTCATTTTTGTTCGTTTTGCAGACATCAGATTACATCAATGCCAGTTTCATGGACGGATACAAGAGGAGCAACGCCTACATCGCCACTCAGGGTGAGCAACAAAAGCTACAGCTCCATTTGTTGTGGTTACTATGATATAGTCCCCCATGCAAACATTGCCTTTTCTGCTTTAAGTCCTCTTTTTTCTTTCCCTCAGGTCCTTTGCCAAAAACATTTTGTGACTTCTGGCGCATGGTGTGGGAACAGATGGTACTTATCATCGTCATGACAACCCGGTGAGACTCCTTTTACAGTCAGCGTCAATTTCGCTGTCACAAGTAACCGCATTTCCTCGACTGGGCCCCGATGACGAGATCACAACTAGCATGTGGTTCTGTGCGTCTCAGGGTGGTGGAGCGCGGCCGAGTCAAGTGTGGTCAGTACTGGCCTCTGGAGGAGGGCCGGACCGAGCAGCACGGACCCTTCCTGGTCAGGAACACGCACATCCAGGCGTTCCAGGACTTCAAGCTGTCCCATCTGGAACTATACAACACACAGGTAGGTCACACGGACTGCATTAAGACTTAAAAAGATCTGTGTGTTAATGTGAGATAATAAAGGGGCCTTAAAAGGTCTTTTCATGGACCAACTTCATGTACGGTAAGAATTGATCTTGTTGTACATGCTGGCCCTGATATTTATCCTCTTGTCCGTAATCCTCCGTGACTTTGTCTCAGTCTGGAGAGAGACGGGAAGTGCTCCACTACCTCTACGTCAGCTGGCCGGACTTCGGCGTTCCCAAAAGTGCTTCAGCCATGTTGGACTTCCGTGAACACGTCCTGCAGAGGAGGGAGGCTGCAGTCAGGAGCCTTGGTGCCACTTGGACGGGGCCTCCAGGGGGCCCCCCTGTGGTCGTGCACTGCAGTGCCGGCATTGGCCGTACAGGTAAAAAAATCTCACCTCTGAGGTTCTGATGTACCGTTTAATGCAAAGACCTTGTTACTCTGAGGTGTGTGACGTTGTGTTGGCACTCTGTGAAAAATGTGTAGGAGGGCAGAGTATCATTTGGAATTATTCAGTTGTAGCAAAAATGTTTTTTATTTTTAAAAAGTCATGTGTGAAAACCAGCATTTGTTCGACCACTTCTAAAAATTGAAGTTAAAAAGTGTTAAAATAGTCCAATAATGAGCCGATCTTATGCAGACGTCATTTTCTCTGCTTGTTTGTTAGCTCCATTATTTGTAAAAACAGTATCCCAGGTATGCATGTAGGGAAGTTCTTAAAGTTTGGCAAGGACACAGGGATTTTTTTTTATTTGGAATCTGGTGTTTAGAAGTCACTTTGACATCACAAAACACGTTATGACAATAACTCAAGATTCATAACCATTAACATTTCATACAGACACCGGGCCTTAATTGTTTGTCACATGCTTATAGTCTGGGATTATGTTTACCTGCTCAGACTTGTTATTGGGTAAATCAATGCTGTAAACCTGCTTTAGTCTGTTTTATTGTGTATTTTAATTATTTTGTTGTTTTATGTCCTTCTTTATGCCCTTGTATAGCCATTTGGGATAATTCTCTCCTCTGTGTTGTTAAGCTCTGTGACAAGTGCTTTAAAAAAAATCACCTTACATAATCGCCATGTGTTACTTCTTCTGTCTGCCCGCGTCCGTCCCCGACCAGGCACGTTCTGCACCCTGGACATCTGCCTCTCCCGGCTGGAGGACATCGGCACGGTAGATGTGCGGCAGACGGTGCGGCGCATGCGCACGCAGAGAGCGTTCAGCATCCAGACCTGGGACCAGTACTACTTCTGCTACACAGCGGTCATCGAGTACGCCCAGCGCCACGGTAAGCTGAGCCCGGTGCAGTGGTCCGACTCCGACCTCGAGACTGATAGCGAGTGAGGGAGAAAGGAGCCATGGCCCACCTAAGCCGGAGGCATAGGAGGGACGTTTTGGGTGACTCTTCTGCCATAAGAGAGAAGAGACCAAAGCAGGGAGATCTTTGTTCTGGATCTTGATGTGTTCATACAGACTCCCACGGCTGCACCTCCCCCTGAACGGATCCACGCGGAGGGGAAGAGTACAAAACAGACAGGGACTGGAGACTGCGTGTTACATCAATGACTGAGTAAGCTGTCCTGCCAATTCCCGAGCCCCTTTTTATTTAGCAAATTCCAGGGGGGGGGGACTGAACCTGTCTTGTTGACAAGAGAGTTGTACGTTGTAGCATTTTTATATTTACTTGCACATGAGGAATGACAAACTTGATCTTTACCCCTTGGAGCCCTCCAAACCCTTTTAATTTCTTTTATTTCTTGCTCTTTTTTTTAACACGTCTGTGATTGCAGACCATGTGATGCGTGTGAAAGTCATATTTTTTGTAAGCCGATGGTCCTACATGACAAAGTAGATCAGTGTGAGCCATTAAGTCCAAGTTCCTATGTTTTTCTCCCGTTTTATGAGTGTTTCCCCTGGGGGGGGGCGGGGGGGGTTGTGACTCCGCTAGCTCCTTGTGTGAGGGGTGGGGCGGCACTCGGAGCAGGAGAGGTACTCAGTTCTACTTGCAGGAGAGCTACTTGTCCCATTGTGGGAGCGACATTTCTCGCTGCTCTCTACAGCGCTCCGACGCGAGCGATACCGAGCGCGAAGGAGAGTTGAAAACGCCACCATGTAGAGACAGAAATGTCCGTCTGCTGGTACACGTGTGCGCATAAACGAACATATGCGCACACGTGTTGTAGCGGGATCGCCGTGCGTGGGGAAAATAAGATTCAAACTTCTTTTTTTTTTTGTTCCACACTTTTCCGGGGGGGCGGGGGATCATTTCAGCAGGGGGGGTGCGCTGTTATAATGGTAGGGGAAACACTGCCCATCCTTTTTATTTTTCCTTTATCCTTTCTATGGTGCATTTTCTATGTGTTTCATATCTGTGCATATGTAAACTAACCTTTCAAAGGCAAAGTTCTCACCCTGAATGCTTGGATGTACTCCTTACTGACATATTAGATTGAAACGTATGTACAGTGCCGTGAAAACGTTTTTAACACCTTCCTATTTTTTCTTTTAGATTTTCAAATGTTTTAGATCATCAAACAAATTTTAATATTCGACAGACAAGCTGGCTAAATGAAAAATGCAGTTTTAGAACGATGATTTAATTTATTCATTCATTCTTTGGAAAGCTGAGTTAATTTCACTAGCCACAGCCCAATTTCTGCCAGACAAAGTAAAGTGGGCTAAAAGATGATCAGAGCTCATGATTCAACAATAAGGAGGAGACGGGGCAAAATTCCAAGAAGAACACAAACACTTGTATCGCATTCACCAAAATGCATCATGATGATCTCAAAGACTTGGGCTAATATTATGTGGACTGATGAGACAAGTGGAGCCGTGTGTAACGTCGAATGTTAAAGTACCACGGCGTTTCATAAAAGCACATCATACCAACAGACCCACGTGGTGGTTTGATGGTCTGAATTCCAGCTTCATGACATGGACCATGGCACCAGGCATTCTGCTCTCTACCAGAACCTACGTTATTGTGCATAATAACCGCTGAGAAGAGAGCGAAGGAAGGCTCCAAATAAGAAAATATGTGTCCAGAGTAATGTGAAGAGATGAAATAACAACCCCATACAATATTTTGAAGTTTGACTCATTTATTAATTAGTTCTTTCTTTTGATGATGCTTTCATCCGTGGACGTAATGTATTAACGGTTACGCCGCTTGCGTAGGCGCTCTTCTCCGCCCTCCATTGTCTAGCACGCACAAGCAGACAATGTGAAACAGCGCCCTCTGCGGTCACAGTTTCTGATGGGTCACAGATTTTGGTGTAACACCGGTCCCTCGGTCGGGGGAGCTAAATGGACCGGTGCCTCGAGAGGTGCCACAACTGCTTAAAGTACCACGGCGTTTCATAAAAGCACATCATACCAACAGACCCACGTGGTGGTTTGATGGTCTGAATTCCAGCTTCATGACATGGACCATGGCACCAGGCATTCTGCTCTCTACCAGAACCTCCTGAAGGAGAACGTCCGGCCATCAGTTTGTGACCTCAAGCTCAAGAGCACGTGGGAACCCCATGACCCCATCATCGGAAACATGAGCGTGACAAATGTGCAACGAAAATTAGAACGCAGGACGGAAGCAAATCCTCTTTCACGGCACTGTATCTTGTAACCTACGTTATTGTGCATAATAACCGCTGAGAAGAGAGCGAAGGAAAAAAAGTAGCCTTGCTAAATATAATTGACTTAGCCATGAGAAGAAATATCTATGTAGCGAGCCACGCTGTGACAAAGTACACACGAGTTCTTTCTGGTACTCAAACTGACATCGTATTGCAAATTGGTGTGACAGGTCTAACATCATCTTTACTGTTGGAGCGTTCTGATTGGACGATCCCAAGTAATTTGGCCTTAACGTGATTCACTGCCTCGTCATTCTAAGACCTGAACCATACCTGTAATCCTTTAGTTCCCCCCTCTTCTTTCACATCATACTCTGGATTCCACAACCATATTTTAATTTTTTGTTTCATTCATGAGGCATATCCTGCCTTAGATAACTGTGCCTTGAAGTTGTCCTCGACTTAACGTCTCGCTGGTATAGTAATAACACCCCAATGAGTGCATAGAGCAGGACACCCGCACTTTGCCTATCGTCCTGCGCATGGTCCCGGGGAAGTAATGAGTTAAATCTGGGACGAGCTCTGCTCCCACACCTGGCTATTGTTTTATCATTTGACCTCAGGGGGTAATTCTAGTGTTTATAGAATTTTTTTTTTTTTTTTGCCTAGTGTCAAAGATCTGTTTCTGGGTTTGCCTCTGGTAAGTTATGGTTTAAGTAGAAAAAAAATGAAAAAGCAAAAAAACGATTGAATTTATTTTGTATTTTTTACTGTATTGTATCCTACTATATTTATGTCTTTGTAAAGCTTCTACAATATCGAAATTGGTGAATGTTGGTACGACGCGATGGAGAAAAACAAAGTCAGCATTTGATAAGATGAACAAATCAGACGGAGGGGGTGAAATATATATTTTTTGTTTGGTTTTGGTGGGAAATGTCACTTGCCATTGTTTTTTCAGAACTGATTCGTATGACTGGCGATTGTTCATTTCTCGTACGTCGGTTAAGCTGATTATGTTTTGAAGACCGTTTAATGTCAAACACAGTAACAGTTACATTAACTTCCGATGCCAAGGGCGAAGCAAAACAGCCATCAGGAGTATAAAAACAAAGATATCCCAAAAAGAAGATTGTCATTTCTGTTACAGGTAAAGATCGAATGGGTTATGGTGTATGAGCATGCATAACGAGCCTTGAATGTTTTATTTTTGGGGGGGGTAGCGGGGGTACTTGAGTCGGGATGGACATGGTTGGTGAATGTGGACCCGTCGCCTGTCTCTCATCCACATTAGCCTCACTCGCATGGACCTACCAGTGCAGCCTTGCATCCACGGATATGACAAAGATCACCTCGGGGACGTTACTAAAGAATATGTATAGACACAAAGTGGGAGTGTGTGTGTGTGTGTGTTCAGAGTCTTGCCCCCCCAAACTCCTTTCATGCTACTTTTCACAAGGAATGCAAACGTGAATTTTGTTAACCGTTGTTTTTTTTGTTGTGATTGAATTGTGGCCTTTTCCACGCTGTCGGCCCGGCTGTCCCATTAAAGCAACGGTATTACTATCATGAACCAGCTACAGACTCGATGTGACGTCTTTGCTCCACTTGGTGTGACGCACAAATGAAAGTTCTCCAAGCTAATCGTCACCGTTCAGAGGTGCTGTTATTTTACAAATCCACATTATATAGACCAACGTCTGATAATACTAAACATACAAAGCTTTGTCATCGATCATATTACCCAAAGGGACCAATTCAACCAACAGCAAGTGAGATGCTACACCACTAATGTAGTGTAAAGCTTAAAGGGGTTAGATTACTGAATGTTGTTGGATTATTTGTACTGTGTGGAATTTCTACCCTTACTCAAGAGAACAATCTAAATCAGGGGTCTCAAACTCTGACCATGGGGGCCACTGGGCCGTATCAGGTTTTCCGCAAAAAAAATCCAAACTTCTCAAATGTCATTACTAACAGTTATTTAACTTCAATGGGTTCTTCTGAACATGAATACAATATTGAACAACGGTTCTGTAGATTGGGGGGTGGGGTCACAGGCAGACACAGCTGTAGCGGCTGCTTCTCTGTTCTCTACACACACACACACACACACACACACCATAACATTGTCCCACACAGCAGCTAACAGCGGGGTTGATACAATATAAAACTTGCGGGCCGCACTAATAAATTATTAATAATTAATCAATAATTAATTAAACTTTCAGATTAAGGTGGGGGCCACAGAATATCGTCCGGAGGGCCGCAATTGGAGTTTGAGACCCCTGATGTAAACAGTAAGCAGCAGAGAGCCTTATGACAAGCCTTATGAGGCACCAAGTAGGGTTTTTTTTTTTACCTTAGAAGTGTGATGTATGTACAAAATAGACTTCCTTTTTCATTAGAACAACAAAATGAGTAATTTATCATTTTTGAACAGGTGGCAGTTGCTGTACACCTGCTATTAAAAATGCTTTTGAGTAATTATTAATTATTTTGGACATTTATTGCAAATAATATAATAAGACCATGGTTAGCTATGCTTTTGTTACTTAAGAAAATACAAATGTGACAATGCTAAGAGGGTAATCTGTTTGTTTTACTATCATATACCAACAACGCCACCCAGGGAATTTCACTCCAGGAATTATAAACGGGGACCAGTAATTTATGGTCATCTGCAGGACACAGGTTCGGACAACACAGTTGTCTATTCGTAGACGTTGTCTATGTTTAGACCCGTTTTCTATGGGGCGCGGATTTTTTAAAATGTTGCACGTTCTAAAATCCTGCGCAGTTTTTGTACATTTAGCGTTATCATATGAATAAAAAAAACAGGACAATATTCACATGTCACTTTTTCAAACATTTAGAGACAAAATCATGTAAATACATGCAACAACTTTTCCAAGTACAATGTTTGGCAGTAACACAAAGTTGTTAAATAATAAATGTTAAATGTAAATGTTAAATGTTATATATAAATGTTAAATCTAAATGTATTTTTTTTTCTCTAAAGTAATTTTAGAATATATTTAGAATATATATATATATATATGGGTATATAGTGGGTTTTGTTGTGTGCTACTGCAATCAGGGAATGCATCACCACGTTCAGGAGGGGGAGGGGGGGGGAATTCCGTGGCAATGGAATGCGATGACATCAAGTCATGTGTCACTCACATAGAACTTCAGAGTGATCATTGATCATTGCCCTTCTTCACAAAGGCTCTGGCTGCTGGACTTACAAGTAAGACGAGGCCCTTTTGGGTGACGGATTCAGGGCCGGCGTATGGAGTTGGCAAAAATGACGCGTTAGATGCAGAAGTAAGAATCTCATCAGCTCATCCATCTACCGCCCGGTCCCCGTCCAGCCGCGCTTCAGCCCCAATAACACCTGGGGTTGACAGCGCCCCCCTGCCAGGTCCAGGCAGGGAGCCACCTCCTCATTCATTGCTAAATGTCATGCAAACGGAAAACTTTTATTCCCTGTAAGTGTTTTTCTTTTTCTAATATCATAGACGATAATATAGAACTATTATCATAGAAGATGATATAGGGCTAATGTCATATAGCGTAATATAGGGCTAATATCAAATAGCATAATATTGGACTAATATATAACATAATATAGGACTAATATTAAATAGCATAATATAACATAATAACAAGTTTTCCCTTTGCATGATATTTATCAATGAATGAAGACATCCAACGAACTGAAAAACAAACAACAGTTCTTGGAGTCTGAAGTAACAGGGTTACTCTGCACCAACGCTTCTCTCCAAGAGGAGCGCGCCAAAAACAACCAGTTGGCTGCAAAGCACAAACTGCTAAAGATCGAAACAAAGGCTCTGGCTGCTCGACTTAAAAAATAAGACGAGATGCCCTTTTGGGTGACGGATTCAGGGCCGGCGTATGGAGTTGGAAAAAATGACGCGTTAGATGCAGAAGTAAGAATCTCATCAGCTCATCCATCTACCGCCCGGTCCCCGTCCAGCCGCGCTTCAGCTCCCTGCCTGGACCTGGCAGGGAGCCGCCCTGCCAGGTCCAGGCAGGGAGCCGCCTCCTCATTCATTGCTAAATGTCTTGCAAACGGAAAACTTTTATTCCCTGTATGTGTTTTTCTTTTTCTAAAATCATAGAAGATAATATAGGGCTAATATCATATAGCATAATATAGACCTAATATATAACATAATATAGGACTAATATATAACATAATATAGGACTAGTATCATATAGCATAATATAGGACTAGTATCAAATAGCATAATATAACATAATAACAAGTTTTCCCTTTGCATGATATTTATCAATGAATGAGAAGGCGGGTCCTCAAAAGTAAAAAGTTAAATGCCTGGACTTGGCTTCAATTCGGCCGTGGGTTTTTCCCCTCCTTTCTGGGTTTCCCATATAAAAAAAAAAGTCTCCCCCGTGAATCGCCACCTTAACGTGGTGGAGGAGTTTGCGTGGCTCAGTGATCCTGTGATCTGGTGTCTCTGTGGCCCGAGGACAACAACAGGTCTTAAGAGAGTCCTGACTAAGAGCGATTCAAAAAAACATTCAAAATATCTGTATTTCCCAAAAAAAACACAATCCAACACACAGAAATAAAAGGTTCTTAAATGGCAGTGGGTTCTACAAAGAACTTCTTAAGAACCATTTCATCTATTGGATGGTCCTACACAGGGTTCGAAATGACTTAAGACTCTTGGGGGGTCCCCTAAAATGTAACTATAATAATACTGAAGAATACCTTGCTACACTATATACTGAAGGCAAAATGATATTGACATATTTTGAGGGTGGGATAATGGTCTTTTTTTCTGTTTTTCATGGTTTGGGCTGGTCCCAGTATTGTTGTGGTGTCTGGAGGAGCGGATTGGCTATAATCAAACAGGTAACCCTGTAATTCTGGAGCAACAAAGTTACAGCACCTTATATAAATCCCTGACATGACAAAGTGGATAACAGGTCATTCTTTCCTTGAGCAAGGAAGTTAACTAAGTTACCTAAATCCACCAGGTGTACTCATTATGGCAGCACCATGCACCTTCAAAGGGTTTGATCAAATACAAATGGCATTTCTCATCCCTTATGTTAATAGGATTTGTAAAACAACTAGCCGCTGGATTGAATAATAATGATGTCTATAAAGACTGTACCTACATTAGATGGTTTACTTTGTTTTAAAGTAGTCAATCTAATAACCTGAACTAAAATCTTTAGGGACACGTTTTAAAAAAAAGTAAGATATTCTAACATGACCGAAAGCCATTAATATGACAATAATCCAATAGTAACCACATTATTCAAAATCAACATGTTAAGTGACCAGGCACATATTTTATTTATTTGTTAACAACTTCATCAGGTTAGTGTTAACTGGGGTTGGAGAGAAGACCTACAGGGCACCCCTGCTTCTTTTTTTTTAGTTAGTAAAAAAAAAAGGAAACGATAGTGAGCTCAACATTAAATGAATTATTAATAATGTAATAACAATAACTTATAACAAAAACTTATTTCACCAGTAAATTACTGTTAAACGACAAAACAATGGGAAAAGGGTATTTTACAACACCTTCGAATGCAGCACAAGGCTGGCGAGGCGAATTTCACGTGAACGCAACATCGGTTTGTTTTTCAGACAACGGCAGCTACAGACTGTTCAGTGAAACACAGACACACTTTACACCGTTTAGTTGTCAGTATTTTAACCGTGGTTGCTCCATTGACATATTTAAAATATGTATATACTTCAGCTGCTAGCTAACGGTAGGCTAACGTTACCTGCTGTCCAGTGTAGTGTTTACTAGCGTCCCGTGCGGCGCTGTTTCACTTCCCTCTAACGTAGCATCAGGGAGAAGCGGGAGGCATTTAAGTGGCATCTAAATAAGGCACCGAAATCAGAGTTACTATTCGGTCTGGTAGATAACGGCCGTTAAGACACCCCCAAAAAAAAACATCGGATCTACACGATTCACGTGGATGACATTTTCCCATTCAAAACTCACAGACTTGAATTAAGTCCTCGCTATCTTTCGTAATCACTTCCTGGACAATTAGGTTAGTTTGCTAGCTTTGAATAACTAGTCTAGCTAACTGCTAACTGTCTTCTGTTAGCTGGCAGTTTGGCTTCATTCACATACAGCAAGAAACGTTGACAAACGCACTCTTCTAATCACTCTTCTAGACTCTAAGCACTCTTCTAGACCCCCCTCATTTCGAACCCTGGATTTACCCATGAATGAATTTACATTTTAACAGGTTCAGTTTGTTCAATAGTTTTTTGTTTGTTTTTTGTTTTTTAAATCACCTTTCTGTATCTGTAAATGCACCTTTCAAATGCATGATTATTTCAGAGCATCAAATATACGGTGTATTGTTCATAAAGGTGACTTCAGTCCATTACATAAATATCACTGTTTGTAATCAAAGAGTCCCGACACAAAAGCAGACCGATCTTGCCTGGGTGCCGGTTGAAGTGAGGGCGTTTGAACAGCAGGTGGCAGTGTCGTACATAGAATGGCGGACAGAACGTTGACTTGAGTTTCACACATGCACTTACAATGCAGTGGGACTTATTTAGGCTACACTGCAGTGACGTCATCCGTCTTTGTGTCAGTGATTAATAAAGTGGCATCTTGAGCAAAGGCGAATTCTGTGTATTGAGTAACAACACGCCCGCACAAAGTACACACAAAATTGTATAGAAAATGTGTTGTGACTGAAGGCAGCGAAAGCCCCGACAGTGTCCATTTGAACCCCGTGGTCAGACAATGACCCTCATATAGTCCTCTCCCTCTTTGGGCTCCACTGTGCGCCGGAGCGCGTCAGAGCGCAGATCCACAGCTCATCCCGACTCAGAGCCTCGTGCTTTGAACAGAGAAGCAGCCGCTACAGCTGTGTCTGCCTGTGACCCCACCCCCCAATCTACAGAACCGTTGTTCAATATTGTATTCATGTTCAGAAGAACCCATTGAAGTTAAATAACTGTTGTATTGACATTTTGTTTGGATTTTTTTGTGGAAAACCTGCGGACGGAAGCTAATTGCCGTCCTTTATGGATTTCTCCCATTTTTCCCCAAAAGAGGGTTTTTGATGGGAGTTTTTTTGGCCTGTCAGGTATTAGGTATAAGATCAAGACAAATTATGTATACTATGTTATATTCACTCATTGAGGCATAAATCCAAAATGTTTCTACATAGAATGCATTGGAATGTGAGGGATAGATAAGACAGAGAGGGGTTTCAGGTTACTGCAGCGGTTCACGCCTGGACGTAAAAAGGCTGAGAGGAGGAGATACGTTGAAGAAGGAGCCAATGACATTCAAATACACCCAAAAGACAGCCCCCCCGGGAGTCTTCAAATTACATTAACTGGGAGAAGAACTGGAGAATTCTTCCTGCAGCCGCTCTGATAAGTCACCTTTGACTTGGTCGGAGAATTCTCTATTTCGCAAAATATACTACTATTCACATTGTATTTCACTTTGTAATTGTAGACCTTATTCTTTGTTTAGTTATTAAATACTTTTTGATTTTTAAAACCTAAGCTAGTTGACTCTTTGATTCACCGTTTCCTGCCTGGACGAGAACAAAGGATGACCTCCCTTGGGCCTTCAGAACCCAGCACAACTGCCTCGACTCTGTGGCAACTGCCCCGTGTGTTTACTCGGTCAAGAGAGGTAGCTCGAGCGGTGCCACGAGTTCAGGTACAGGTGTTACACCGAAATCTGTGACCCATCAGGAACAATGACCGCAGAGGGCGCCGTTTCACATCATCTGCTCGTGCGTGCTAGACAATGGAGGGCGAAAACGGCGAAAAACATAAGACCGCCTACGCAAACGGCGTTCAATTTTGACTCATTTATTGAGTAGTTATAGTGGGGTCACACATTCTGACGGCTGCTACTTGTCAGATATGGTGACCTCTGAGGTACTGGCTCTGTGAAGGCTCCAAATAAGAAAATATGTGTCCAGAGTAATGTGAAGAGATGAAATAACAACCCCATACAATATTTTGAAGTTTGACTCATTTATTAATTAGTTCTTTCTTTTGATGATGCTTTCATCCGTGGACGTAATGTATTAACGGTTACGCCGCTTGCGTAGGCGCTCTTCTCCGCCCTCCATTGTCTAGCACGCACAAGCAGACAATGTGAAACAGCGCCCTCTGCGGTCACAGTTTCTGATGGGTCACAGATTTTGGTGTAACACCGGTCCCTCGGTCGGGGGAGCTAAATGGACCGGTGCCTCGAGAGGTGCCACAACTGCTAAGAGAGCCTTAGCTCTTCAAGGTTGAAGGGATGCTACAGTGAAAACTCGCCGCCGATGTGGAGTGAAAACTCGACGCCGATGCGCAGGGCTGGACTGGGACAAAAAAAGGGCCCTGGCATTTTTGCTCAGACCGGCCCACCACAATCGGTCGGACACAACCACCAACCAGTACACTATCCTTAGCGGTCCCTGTAGATATGCATATCTACTGTTCCGTTCCCAAAAACCCATACAAAGCTGAGAACTACTGTAAGTGCCATGGACCAGTTTACAATTGCAAGTATAGGTTACTTTGTTTTAAAGGGATAGTTCACCCAAAAATGAAAATTGTGTCATCATTTACTCACCATTAAGTTGTTTCAAACCTGTATGATTTTTTTATTCTACTAAGCACAAAGAAAGATATTTGAAAGAATGTCGGTAATCAGACAGTTGATGGACCCCATTGACTTCCATAGTAGGAAAAAAAAATACTATGGAAGTCAATGGGGTCCATCAACTGTCTGATTATGACACCAAACAACATTTACCTCTATTTGTTGAGATACTTCCCATAAAAAACCTATACAAACAAATTACTCACACAAAACGTCCTGATAGTATATCAAATTTAGAGTATTCACTTGCCGTAATATTGCATATTAATGATATTGGAAATTCAGAAGAAACATTAGAAAATATCTAGTTAGTTGAATATACAGCTTTCAAAATGCAAAGTGGGTTTTTAACCCCCAAATAACATACGTTAGCTACCTCTCCTAAAGTGTAACTCATTGTGGGCGAGTATTAATTAAAATAATCAAATGGCATCATTTAAGGTTTTTTCTAGAGAAGAAGGGGCCGTTATGAGTTTTAAATGTTTACATTAGAATATCCCAAGTTCCAATTGAATATGTGAACTCTCAACTCTGCTAGCTACAAAAACAGTGCCAAATAGCTTATGCTGTGTTATTTGACTGTAGCTGAGTGGCCATTGCAGTAACTTTTAAGTGACAATTTGACAAATGACAACCGGACACTCAGACTTTATAATAGCAACAACCGACAACGATTATGTTTGTTGCCTTATTATAATATTCATTAAATGAGTTAACACCCGTATGTCCCGTATTACCCGGGACATCCCGAATTATGGGCAATTTTGGTTGACAGCTCCACTCCTGATTTCCAATCACAGCCTGCTAAGTCAATGACGCGCAAAAAACTCCCGGTTGTTGTGAAGCTGTGACGCATCAGACCAGTGTGCGCGCGGGTGCCGGGTGAGAGCTGTCCTATCTGTTGAAATGAGCAGTGAGGCTGGCGCTGCAAAGAAAAAATAGATTGTGCCAGCCCGGCCGCCGACTGCTAGCACCCCCCCGACACCCCGCGAAAGTGTCCCTGATTTGGGGTTGGGAGAGTTGGTTTCTGCAACATGTCGTCAGGTACTGTAGTAGTTTTGGAAACTGAAGCTACAGCACTAAACATGTAGGTTATTTTTTAACATGTTGAGGCATCAACCTCTAGATTTTTTTTTTTTTGGCCCGCAATTTCTCCGCACCCCCCTTGCTCTTAAGTTTTTGTTTCTCCATCCTAATCCACACATTTCTTTCTGGCTCTGAGCCACTGAATGCGTCTAACTGACACACGGAGAGGGAGGGGTGGAGCCTGCTAAGAGACGATTGGGCCAGCCCAGTGTCAGTATTGAAAATAAACCAATGGGCCGCTGTCCCTGCTTTATGGGCCGGTCGAAAGCAAAACAAATAAAAAATAAAAAATTGTATACGCCTATCGACCGGCCCCCAAGTGCGTCGGCCCACCGGGCATTTGCCCGGTATGCCCGATTACCAGTCCAGCCCTGTCTTTAAGCTATGCTAAGCTAGCGTCTTGCTTTGTATTTAACATACAGATGACTTTAAAAAACAATTCAAAAGTTATTCCTTAGTGATGAACAGACTCAGTATGCTTCGAGGGAAGTAATTATACTTTCTGGTATAAACAAAGCTTTCACGACAACAGGAAACATTTTTTTCTAAGATTTATTTTTAACCAGCTGAAAAAGTTGATTTGTAGTTGCCATGCCAACAGCACTGCCTAACAGAAAGCAGTCGCTGATTAGACTCAGGCCCAGTAATGACTTTACTAAAAGAAAGGGACTAGTGGCTAACTTTATCACTCTCCCCAGTTTCCCAAATCAGAATCCATCAAGACAGATTTGAAAAATTGTGGAACTGTCCTTTAATATAATATGTCACTTGCCATTGTAACTCTTCCAGCAAGTCCCACTTTTATTGCCCAGCAGCACACCGTATGGAGGTATAAATGAACTGTTAACTATTTAAGATCAGCTTGAATACAAATTGTTTGGATTATATTATATTGGTACATGGACTGTACTTCTAGTCTTTTGACCACATGCTTTAACAACACGTCATCATTCACCCATTCATAGAGTTTTAGACTACACTTGTGTAGCACATGGACACTGGCGGAGCGAGGGTTCGAACTGAAGATCTTATCTGCTATCCGCTGGGCCACGTTTAAGGTAAACATCACATTGCTAAACCATGTCCATATCATCTGTAATAACACAAGAAACCACAAAGTGCATCATCAAATGTCACCACGGTTCAGGCCGTGCTCTCACACGGCGGCGTCACCGGCCGATGTGGTTCTTTAGAAGTGAGCTCGGGTAGGACTTCAGGGCTCGGGAGCAGGAGGAGCAGCAGACGCTCCTGTAGTAGGTGTACACACAGAGCCGGGCCTGAACCACCACCGGGCAATTGTGGTACTGGTCGCTGCACGATGGATCTGTGAGGGGCGATAGGCTATTGTCATGGCAACAGCATCAACAGAATTCCTCCCAAAACAGCCTCTCCTGAGTCCTCTGTGGCGGAAGATATAATAAAACCTGCACACTTACTTATCTCGACACCACAAGGCTGCTTGTTGCATTCTTCACGGCCTTCTGGGGTCAAACCAGGGTCACAGCTGTCACTGGGCATGACGGTGTCCGCGAGACAGCGCACCTCGCGCACGCGGTAGCCCCCGCCGCAGGAGCGTGAGCACTGAGAGAGAGAGAGAGGGGGAAGAGTTGCAGGTATAGTGTAAATAAATTTATGTGAAGGTCTTCATCTGGGCGCCACTGTTTTTGAGTGTCCTTTTGCCAAACAACTTTCCAACAAAGAAGTAACCCCTTCATTATCATCATCATCATCATCAACTGAAGGTCCACTGCTTCACTCTTCAGCAGGTGGTTTGACCCCTTGAATCCCAGCCCAGATGTTTTTGTATGGACTGATCTCTCAGGTACTATTGAGGCAGTGTACAAGGGGTTGATTGTTGCACGGTGGCAGGACACTCACCGCACTCCAGTCCGTGACGTACCACTGGACGCCACATGGCTTCAGCCTGCAGGGCTGCGCTGTGATTGGCTGAGACAGACTGGAGCACTTTGCTGGATCTGCAACCGCCACACGACCGTCAATGCTGAAAATGCAGACCGAAGGCCGGGTCTGTGTGCCGTTCCCGCACTCTGCCGAGCACTTAACACACACATACATACATCGAATTCAAATGGACGTCTTCATAGTGTGTGTCCATATGTGTGTGTGTGTGCGTGTCAACGTTTGCGTGTCAACTACCTGCCCCCAGGCGCCAGTGTACCACTCCAGGCGACCCAGGCAGGGGCCTGACTCGCAGGCCGTGGCCTCCTGTGGGCGGTCCCCTTCGCAGCCGTCCAATGGGAGATCAGTGACGTGATCCATCAGGCACAGCGCCGTTCGCGTCCGATTGCCCTGCCCGCACTCCGCAGAGCACTGAAGGATATCGCACACACAAATACGCTCTAAATCAGGGCCACTATGTGATTTCACTCCCCCCCCCGCCCCACAGGAAGCGTGTTACCCGTTGGCTCCAGAGTGAAGTGAACCAGCTGCGTGCACAGGCTCCCATGTCACAGTTCTGCAACGTGTCCGGCTTGAGGTTGGCGTTGCACTCCTCATCCTCCTCCACGTCGCCCTGATTGCTCACGCACACCACCTGCCTGCTGCGCTGGCCCACTCCACACGGCACGGAGCACTGGAGGGACAGGCGGAGTGAGGACACGCGAGTACTGAAAGAGTTATGCTGGGGGGTGCGTGGGTGTGGTCTCACCGGGCTCCACTCAGATCTCATCTCCCACTGGCTGCAAATCTTCAGCTGACAGGTGGACGAGGTCGGCGGCCTGTCGGGGGAACCGCACAGCTCCTCGGCCGCGGCCAACGAGGTCTCCGTGCCGTTGGCGCGCACGTGGGTGACCTGGCGGCAGATGACCTGTCGGTGTTGAGTGCCGGGTCCGCACCTCCTGCTGCACTCGGACCACTCCCCCAGGTCCCAGCTGTGGGCCAAGGAGAAGGGAAGGGGGAGTTCAGAGGAAATAAAGAACACAACGGGGCCATAAAGATGTGGTTTTGCAATGAGATGTGAAGACATTCCTCAGTTTGCAGTTCATCCTCATTTTGACCAGTGATATTGAGTGGTGTGTTGACCCCGGTCTATCAGGGGTATTAAAAACAGGAGATCAAAGACCCATCCGAGCAAAATGAGACAATTTCTGCTGCACAACCGTCAGATGTTTCTCTCTTACTTTCAAACCGTCAGCAATCGGGGAGCGCTGGTGTGCTGACTTTGATTGACTTTGACTTGTGGCGACAAACCCGATGAAAGCGTCACCATGAGAGTAACGGCTCCATGTGGAACTAACGCTCATTCTTCTGTTTCACGACCATTGTATGCATCAAGTGTGTGTGTGTGTGTGTGTGTGTGTGTGTGTGTGTGTGTTGCTCACTACGCAGGGCAGGGCTGGTCGCTGCAGACTTCTTCCTGGTTCGTTGGTTCAAGGGCGGGGTCACAAAGGTCAGCTGGAACAGTTGTCTCTGAGTCCCTTTCAACACACCCCCAGAGTAACTGACGCCTGCCTGGCACACACACACAAACAGAGGAAAGATTAAGCAAAGGGATGTGGGTTTTGTGCAAAATATAATAATATAATATGGCGATGTATATGCATATTTCAAATTTTAGGACTTAGAGAGACCAGCCCTCAAGAGATGATTTTTTTAAATTATTTTAAATCATGTAAATGTGTTCAAATAGAAACCCCAAATAAACCCCCCAAAGTATTAAACTGAAAATGAGCATATGTCCCTTTTAATGTAAGCCTGCCTGCACACTAAGGGGCACAAATAATCCTTTTAATGTGCTTTCTCACCTGAGCCACAGGTGGCGCTGCACGCTGAGTGCCCACTCTTTGTCCATACGTAGGTGGGCCGAGGGTCCGAGGGAACCAGGTTAGGGTGTTGTGTCTCTTTGATGATGTCATTGTTGGGGACTTCAGCTTGGTGATTCTTCTCACTCGGTAGGCCCTTCTCATCTTGTTGGTCCTTTCCGCCTTGGGGACTTTTCCCACCTTGGTAGATCTTCTCACTTTGGTGGACCATCTCAACTTGGTGGTTGTTCTCCCTTCGATGGTTCATCTGGTCCTTCTCAACTGAGTGGGATGGGCCTGCTGCTGCAGCTACAAGAAAAAAGAATTCAAGTGATGGAAGCTTGACATTGAGGTAATTGGGAATGTTGGATAGCAAAGTAATTTAATGGCCTAGAAGGACATACAATACATTAATGTTAAAGGACCACCACATGTCAAGTACACGCAGGCGGTTCCACTAATTCCAGCTCATTCACTTCTGCTTGATCGGTGTGTGTATTTATAGAGACTTTTAGAGGATCCCCTGTTTGCTGTGTTCCACTTATTTGGTCGGCTGCTTCTCCTTTTTTTTTTTTTCAAATCTGGCCCAAGCGTCTGATGATTGTCTCCATGTGCGGTGAAGATCCCTTTGTCGAAGCAAAGTTTGCAAAGTTTGCGACAGCCGGCATCAATTCTAATCAAATTTGTACTGGGCGATTTAGCTGAAAATAATACAATTGGTGTTAATACACACGCAGAGTCTGCATCTGCTATGTGTTATGTAAAAGTGCACCATGGTCATGTAGGGTCACTCTAAAGAAGTGCGAGTCTGCGTGGATGTTTGTGTGTGTGTATGTGTGTGCACTCACCAAGGGACAAGTCGTCGGAAGGTGGCTCCGGGTCAGTAGTGGGACGTGTGTTCCTTAAAGGCACGATATACTCGTAGTGTATACTGGGACCTGGTTGCTGGTAGATCAGCTGTGGGAAATAGAGATGGATGAGGGGGTATTTCATCGTTGTAGTACTAGTACGATGGTTTGTGTCAAGTGTGAATTTGAACAATCCCACATAAACATGCAGGTCCTCAGTCAGCGGCCCCACTGCCGTGATGGACTCTCCTTTGCGAGATCGGATTTCGTTGGGCCGTTGGTACGTCAGCTGTGCCCCCGCCGCAGTGAAGTTCCCCTGCCTGTCAATCACCCAGTTGCCATTGACGACAGAGAGACCGTTTTGGGTCCGCAGAGCTAGAGTTAAAAAACACCACGTTTGTGCATTAGTGTAGTGTTTGCCATGGGGAAAACATTAGCGTGTTTGTGTGTATGTACCCAGGTAGTTTCGGCTCTTCACTGTCTCCCTTATGATGATGTCACGGGCTCCTGCAGGAATCTCTGTGATCTTATGGTAACCAAAACGCAAGAAAGTCCTAGAGAAATTCCCCCTCACCACCCGGAAGCTCTGCCAACACACACACACACACACACACACACACACACACACATGGTCATGCGCACAAAGCCATAGCCCTGCAGACACTGCGGCATGGCTTTCACCCTCACTGGTATGTGTTTCCAAACCTAACCACTTTTTCTCCCATGTATCCATCCCGCTCTCCAACAGCCCCAAAGTCATAGAGCCTTTCTGGTCTTCCCCCACAAGTCTCTAAATCTGCATGTTTTAAATTATGTCTATCTCATATGTCTGGTTCTGTCTTTTTACTGCTTTTATTCTAAATGGGCTTGATCTGTTAATGATCACAATAAGAGATCATGTTGTCAGTAACGTTGTTATTCCCCACTTGAGGATTTAAGTTGTAATGAATGAATAAATGTGCATATTATGCAAATGAATCACAAACACGGATCCCAGAAACTATTCAATTGCAAACTCTACAACAATATAATTGTTTCCATGACCGTGTGGATGTCCTACCTCCAGAATGGGTGGGCTGGCTCCGGTATCCCAGGGAAGAGCACCCGAGGGTGGGTACAGCAGACCGATGAGGTGGAGGAGAGCCAGAGCTCGGCCCCGCCGCGGCGAGCGAAGCTGCTGCCCCAAACCAGCCATGGGGAGACTGAGGGAGGGAGGACGCTCTAACACACACACACTCACATGTTGAATGTGTGTGTGTGTGTCAGAGTGTGTGTTTTTGCGTGTAAGGTTTGGCTTGCGGGGTTGGGAGGAGTTAAAGGAGTTCTGTTGCACATTTTTTGTTCTTTTAAGTCATTGCCAGTTGGAAGTCACACCCATTTCACCTCAGTATGAATACTGTGACGGCTCATAATGGGCGTTTGTCGCTTGATGACAGGCTCCTGTTGTGTATCATGAAGCTTATGCCAAAAACAGCATCTCTCCCTGCGAATCGTTGTGCAGGATTGTGATGCTTTTGACAGAAATTGCTCTTGACTTTTCACTTTATATTATGAGTTTCTAGTTCTGGGGAATTCCTTTATTTTTATTGTTGGCTGAGGGAAAAAAAAGGAGATCTGAATTCAAAGTATCCCGGGAGGAGCGGCTCAGATTAATCGAAAGGATATATTAGATCTATTCCCAACGTAAACCCTTCTGCGTGATTCAGTGTTCTTTCATCAGGGTTTTCCCTTCAATGGATGCCAACATACAGATAGATTCAGAAATGCCTGTAAATCCACTGGCCAGGGATCAATCCACCGACACTCGCATTGGTGACGTTTTCATGGACAATAATGATCTTTAGGAGTCCCAACACACATGGGCGCAATACACTGCCCTGGCTGGTTCTTTCAGTTCTGGCCAGAGGCAAACACACAATGTGGAGTGGCTCATTCCACTTGCTTTATGTCAGGGAGCGAGGAGATGGGAGAGTGGAAACTGAAGAAACTACTTACTTAAGAAACTCATTTTAAAGGGGTGGAGTGGAGGTGATGTGTTTTTTCCCCACCTGTGATTGTGCGGAGTAACAGAAACTCAACGCTCCTCTCTGGCACAGGGCCAGATCTAAGAGGCCGGCCCCCTGCAGCCAAAACCCAGCAGTCTCCGAGCCCGACAGATGCATTCTGGGAGCCTCCAGCAGCCTGTGAGGGAATCCTGGGAATTCCATCCATGGCGTGTATGATGTCTATTTTCCACTATGACAGCTTAATAACTGCCATGTCTGATCCCACACAAACACACGTACTATCCCTGGGAGCGGATGAAAGTGTCACAGCGGATCAAACAATGACACGTAGCTGCATAGCTTACATGCACGGGTTGGTGCCACGATGATCTGTGACGGCGTTATACTTAGTGTCTTTTGATGCATTTACAGCTGAATCAATCGCTTTGATTCAGCACTCAAGCTTCTATGTGGGAGACTTTTACAGGCAATCCCTCCAGCAAGCTGTTAAAACGCATTCACTTGCCCCCAAAAGCATTACAGATATTTTTCATCTATAAACAAAAAGATTAACAGTGCATTGAAAAATAGTTTTTAAACGTGCCAATTGTGAGCTCATACAGCTTTGGGAATAAAAGAGCCCTTACTGACTGTTGTCTTGTTGCAATAGAAGGGGGAAAAAAAGCCTGAAACTATTTTTTATATTATTTTACTGACACTTAATCACATGTGACTAATTAAAATGTGTTATCATAGAAGTGTTTGTGTGTGCGTGTGTTGGCTTGCAAAAGGAATAAAAAATAACAAGACAACAGATATTTAGCTCAGACCTGAAATGAAATAGATTTTGTCCTTACTTTATTAACTGTCCTTCTACATTTGCCTTTCTTGTCGTTCCCTTTTCTTTTGTCATGCTCTGCTCTGCATTCTCGTTTTAATTTCTCCTCACACTTGCCCCCTCCCCTCTCCCCCCCAAACCCTCCCCAGATGTGGGTTGTTTGATGTCCTTCTGTCCGTCCTGGCCAGTTGCCCCCACAAACCAAAATGGAGGGTTCTGTTATCCTGCTGACACCTGGACACCTCCTAACTACCGGTTGCTTCTCCAACGACCATGAGAACCACAAGGCACAACCGATCAATCACGTGAAACTCCTCTGCAGCTGCCTGTCAGTGGGGGCTAAGTGTCAGGATGTTACATTTGCACGTCGCAAACATCTTTCTCATATAGCTCACATTCTAAGGCATGAACGGGCTGTTTGCCAGACTTAAGAAGTACGGTGGCTTATACTGACGCGCTGTTGACTAAAACAGGTGCAGCAGGAGTCCCCTTTTCCAACACATTGAATGTAGGAAGCTGGCCAAAGAAAGAAATGGTTACCTAGATGCTTACAGCTGCGCCAGTGAGAGTGGTTGTATATCCATTAGAGCTGAGGGACAAGGAGAAAGGGGGTCAGTAAAAATACATGCAGCAGCCTTTGGACTCACGTCTTACCTTCTGCTAATTACAGGCTGGGGGAGCTGTGAAAGATGGAAGCACACACACACACACCTTTTGACCCCCTAAATACACCTCTGTGGTCGGCTGGTGCAGACGTCTACATGTCTACAGCAGAGCAGGTCACCAATGCCAACACACAGAATGCATTCCATCCCACAGGTTGTGTATACCTGCCCATCAATGCACATCAAGACAATTTTGACAGTTTACCACTACTTCTAAATATGTATTGTTGCAAAATCACTGTAAAAAAAATGCGGGTTAAACTTAAAATAATAAGTATGTTTTTTTAGTAACACTAACAAGACATTTTAAGTTAAAAGCCTAAATCCTAGTTGAGGCAACAAAGAACTGGGATAACCAACTACATATTACTGATATTCTGAACTTTACAGCTGCAGTAGTTTCAACTAGTTAGTTGGATCAATTTGGGATTTTTTGTGGAGCAAATATAGTATTGAAAGTCTCCCTAACATGGGTATCGTTTTTCAAACAGTACACAACACAATAATTCAAAGACAATGCAGGGCCTTCAGATTGCAGTTTTATTTATTTCTTTGTTTGTCATGAGCGCGGTACTCTTTTTCACCACAAGGGCGCGCCACGTACAAACCGGAAGCAGGAAATGGAGTCAGTCGACGTGCGAAATTCAAATTTCTGTAACCAAACAGCTCTGCACCACTGGGCTTTTCTACATGACGTCTGGCTACTCTGATTTGAACCTCCTCCGCACCCCGTTTTCACACAAACCCTGGTAAGTTCGTCATGTCGAGCAGCGGCTTTCAGTTAGCTCGAGTGACGTTTTATTTACGTTACGTATTGCTTTCGGAGGCATTAATGATTCATTTTGCTAACGTCGAATCTTCTTTAGCCTCCTAAAGCCCGCTGGACGTTAGCTACCGGGCTAACGTGTGTGCTGAACCGAGGGAGAGCGCTAACCCTGCGTCCGTGAACCGCCGGGGAGGGTCCTTCGTCGTACGGGGCTGAAACGGGGACCATGCCGGTGGAAAGGACGGAGCACGGCGGGGCCGAAGAGCTCCTCAAGTACTACGAGGTCTACGAGACCATCGGCTCAGGTAAAGGCGATGCGCGTGCGCGTGCCGCGGCTCCCTCCCTGCCATGTCCTCTCTGACGCGCGTGTGTTGCGAACGTTGTGTGTTGGTCAGGAGGCTTTGCCAAAGTGAAGCTGGGTCGACACATCCTGACGGGAGAGAAGGTTGCAATAAAAATCATGACCAAGAAGAATCTAGGGGTGAGTCCAGTAATTCCTCTGCCTTCTCATGGTTTCCCCCCCATAGTTCCGTTGTAGATGTTTGCATTATGCAGAGAAACAAAGGCGATGATTGCGCACTTTACAGCGATATGAGCGAAAGAAAGGCAAGCCATCACGAATGTGTAAAGGTGACGTGGAACGTGGCACATGTATGCAAAAGAAGTTGTCGTTGCAATCAATTGTTGTATCATTTATATGGATTACATTTGATCCATTACTTAAAATAGGACCCTAAATACAAACAAGTATGAAATCACAAAATATGTTCATCCACAATCAGATTTTTACATTAAATTGAAATGAGCAGTATTGACTGTATTTATCTTTTTTAGTTCCTTGTTTTATTATATTTATATATATATTTGGGGGCCCAGGGTTGAAATCCTAATTGAACAAAAAAAGACCCAACAAAAGACATTTGAGAAATAAAAATATGTGCGTCCTCCCTAGGATGACCTGCCCCGTGTGAAATTGGAGATCGAGGCCATGAAGAACCTGAGTCATCAGCACGTCTGTCGTCTCTACCAGGTCATAGAGACCTCCACCCAGATTTTCATGGTGCTGGAGGTGAGCATGCAATACTCAGACACAAAGTGTGTGACTGTAACATTGTCCCGTTTTGATTTTTTTTTTTCTTCATCTTTTTCCACCTGTGTCCCTTTGATATCTCAGTACTGTCCAGGCGGAGAGTTGTTCGACTACATCATAGCCAAAGACCGTCTGTCAGAGGAGGAGACCAGGGTGTTCTTCAGGCAGATTGTGTCCGCGATGGCCTACGTGCACAGCCAGGGATACGCACACAGGGACCTCAAACCGGTAAAAGACAACCACTGGTTGTGTGACTGAGAAGACGTGTCTGCTCCTCCGTGAATGCGTTCCGGTGTTAATGGCGCGCTCGGCTTGAATTGCAGGAAAACCTGTTGATTGACGAAGACCAGAACTTGAAGCTCATAGACTTTGGACTGTGTGCCAAACCAAAGGTAAATCACTTGCCCCTTCTCATTGTGTTTGCGGCAGAAGTGGCCTTTTTATTTCCTGATTGAGTAAAGAGAAAGGGGGAGGTGTCTTTTTTTGGGCTAATGTTGTCAAATCTGTTTGGTGGTTCCCGCACAAAATGTGTTTGTGGGTGTCTCTTTCCTAGGGAGGTTTGTGTCATGAGCTAATGACGTGTTGCGGGAGCCCTGCGTACGCTGCTCCTGAGCTCATCCAGGGAAAATCCTATATTGGTTCAGAGGTGAGACATGCACGCTGCTGTTCACTATCAGAGCCACCGTGGCTGCCCTTCGATGCAAATGCCTTTCCAGCAAAAACGTCCTGATTTGCTGCCTGTTCCACTTCCAATGCTGCCCTTTTTTTTTTTCTTCATGCTGCGCTGATCGTATTTGCTGGTGCATGACTCGGTGCAACTGAGCTGTGAAATCCTTGCTGTAAAGCTGAAAGTGCTGCTGCGTTGTGTGTAACCTGCAGGCGGATGTGTGGAGTATGGGGGTGCTGCTGTTCGCCCTTCTCTGTGGGTACCTGCCCTTCGATGATGACAACTGCATGGTCCTCTACAGGATGATTACAGTAAGAGCGCTGACTCCATACCAGCTGTTTAGTTTTCTGGACCATTTGAAATGCTGAAAAGCAAAAGTTATTGGAGTGGAGTGGGAGGGGGTGAGGCTCTTAAATATCTTCTGTCCTTGTCCAGTAATGATTGTGTGCTCTTACGGTAAATGGGATGTTAATCCAACCCCAACAGCAGAGACCATTCATGTTTGTTTGTGTTTTAGTGCATTCACGTGATGTCTTGTCGTGTCCCTTCAGAGAGGTAAATACGATAACCCCCGGTGGCTGTCTCCAGGTAGCGTCCTCCTCCTCAACCAGATGATGCAGGTACACGCAAACAATCCCACGTTTGAGCTTTTACACAGATGTGTGCCGTTGCACATTGGTGGAACACATCAATACACATCAACGCATTCACTTGCCTATTTTTCAATAGAGGACTTTTTTTTTTTTTTAATTTACATAATAATTTGAATGTAATTTCTACAACATGTGCCATATTTTAAACATGCCACAGCTGGTTGGATGGTGTGATCCCTCCGGTATTGACTTGTAGTTTCTGTGTGCGTCCTGTAGGTGGACCCCAAGCGGCGTGTTACTGTGAGGCAGCTGCTGGATCATCCGTGGGTGATCAAGGAGTACAACAGCCCCGTGGAGTGGCGTAGCAGGCAGCCGGTACACACACACACACACACACACACCTCCAGTCACCACAGAGGCCGTTTCCCTGAACCAATCCCACATTCCTTAGCATGAATACTATTACTTGAGTACTGCTGTTTTAGAGCACACCTGGTCTCCTCTGTAGCCCGGCCACATCGACAAGGACTGCATCACCGAGATGGCTGTCAACATGAAGCGATCGAGGGGGAGTGCCTCGGCGCTGGTCAGTGAGGTGTGTACATGTTATTGTTTATTGTGCCCGTCACTTTGTCCACTGTGGACCTCCTCTGTGAGCGTTGTGGTCCAACGGCTCCCCCCTATGACCTCCCACAGTGGCGGTACGACCATACGACAGCCACCTACCTGCTGCTGCTGTCTAAGAAGCAGAGGGGAAGACCTGTTCGCCTGCGGCCCGAACCGACCACGCTTGAGGACTCGTGCTCACCACAGCACCGGGGACTACAGGTCAGACTCCTTTTCTGGGCTACTGGCTTCCTCCGTGACTCCACCCTGTACACCTCAAGCATTTACTGTGACCCCATAACCTCTGATCCTTTTGACTTCCTGTTTTCTTACTTCCTCTCGTGTGTCCAGACGAGGGAAGCCCTCCACTTCAGCGAGGACGAGGACGCTGTCATTGTGGGTTCTCTGGACTTTGCCTCGGATTACATTGACGACTGGGCTCGGGTCCCACAATACACACCAAAGGGGGTCCGAGGTCAGCCAGATGGAGCAGCGAACCGCAGGAACGCTGTATGGGAAAGCCAGAACGCCACGATTGCAAAGCGCTGCAAGTCTTTTGCCTCGAGAAAGGAAGAAAACATTTTTTCTCTCTTCTCCGTGTTCCCAAAGACCCCAGCGTCTCCGTCAGAGACCCCAGAGAGAGGCCGCAGCACAGCACCCCACCGCCAGGAGAGGAGGGGCCGGGACCAAGAGAACAAGGAGAATATGGCCGTGCAGGAGAAAGACGTGGACACGTTCGCGCTGCCGCCTCCTCGCACGCCTGCATCCGGCAAGAAGAACACCAAGCCCAACAGGAACGTGTTGACCACACCCAACCAGAATGCTAACGTCACACCTAAAGGTAAGGGGAGTAATGGAGTGGAGACCACACAGCTTCAGTTTAACATGCGCTTTATTTGTACACCGTAATTGTTTTTGTTCCAAACAAGCGCTTGAAGCACAATCTTCATTTGATTATTTGAATTAGCCAGCTGTCCTTCTCCACGTCGCTCTCTTCCATTTATTTGTTTCCTCGCTCTCATAATCACAAGTGCCACGTCCACTTGCCACACATTTGCAAATAAATTGTGCTCTAGTTATAAACTCATCTATTTGGGCTTGTTTCCACGCCAAAGCCTCTCATATTTCCGACGATGTAGCTCATTAGGGAAATCGCCGGAAACGGACACACGCAAACTTATCTCTGTCAACTCTACTGTGAGGCTATTATCAAGGGGCTAATTCTGTTCACTTATCTGTAAATGAAGGACGCTATTATGAATGGAGGATCATTAAAGTCTCAATTGTTTGCCAAAGTGAATTTGCTGCTCAGATGTCCGGCTGCATTGGTTTCCTCTGAAGGTGTTAAGCCCGGTGGCTTGGTCCTATTGTCTGAGCTGTGGTGCAGGCATGCTGCACACAAAGTTGTGTGTGTGTGTGTGTGTGCGTCCGTGTCCCCAGGCGTGTGCTGTGACAGGTGTAGCTGTCTCTTCCTCTGCTCACCGTCCCACGTGGGCTGTAGTGACATGTGTTTTCTTGCCACTAAACCTCTCTCTCCCTTTTCTCTCTGTCTCTCAGTGTGTGTGTGTGTGTGTGTGTGTGTGTGTTCTAAATGAATCTTCTATTAAAATAAACTTCCCTGAGCCCGAGGTGACCTCAAATGTCTCGTTCTAAATGTTAGGCTGCGAGGCGATACCTTTTGTTGTGAGTGAGGCTGACTTAGCGGTTAACGTGTCTGTACTCGCCCTTTGTTCTTTTTAACCGGTTTGTTTTGCAGGTGGTGGCAGCGCTTCTAAAGAACAAGATAAGAAGAGAGCAGCAGAGATCAAGGAGCTTGCGAATGTTGAAATACTGGCTTTCAGTCCTGAGCGAAGGTGAGTGGAGGCTCTGGGAAAAGTGCAAGAGCAGCTGAATGTGATGAATATGGGCAACGTTGGGACAGGAGGGAGGATACAACCCATAAGTAAAGCTTTGTTTACATTCGTGCTTGAGAGGTCACAGATGGTGCGCAAGCTCCAAGCATGCACGAAGGAGTGTACAATCTATACGTCGTGCGTTACATTATTATTATTACAAACATTCACCATTACCTGTAAACTATTATTCCATAAACTACTTTATATCCTTTGTAAAAGCCCAGTAAAACAATTCAAATGTGATGTTTAATAAAGAAATGAATGTGGAATAGCCTTCAAATGATCTGGATGGGTTTAAGAACTCGTTTCCATCTCGTCAAAAGCAAATTGTGCTCCTTCTACAGTTGTGTAAATAGTGCCTTTATGAGGGAACTATTTGTGACAGTCATGTGATTGTGTTACAAAAGATGTATTCTTATTCCAAAGAGGGATCTTGTCCAGCAGCCTCGCTCACTCGGTTAGTTTGAATGAGATAATATGCTAAATTATTCTAGAATTGGACTAAAATGTAAAAAAGACCAGTGAGATCAAACAACCCGCCGGAACAATTTAACCTGAGACGCGGTTCGCCGACCCCAGGTCTCGGTCGCTGGACATGGCGGTCATCGGGGACAGCGAGAAGAAGAAGAGGGGAGCAAAGGTGTTCGGTTCGCTGGAGAGAGGCCTGGACAAGATGATCACCATGCTCACTCCCAGCAAGAGGCGAGGCCTCCGAGACGGCCCGCGCAAGATCAAGGTACGGAGCGCCCCCCCCCCCCCCCCCCCCCTGCTCTGCGCCTGGAGGATCGCCTGCATCACTTTGTGTGTGTGTGTGTCTCTCTCTCCTTTCCCTGCTAGGCGCAGTACAACGTCACTCTGACCAGTCAGACCAATCCAGACCAGGTCCTCAACCAGATCCTGTCCATCCTTCCCGAGAAAAACGTTGACTTCACACAGAAGGGGTGAGGAGATGACTCGACCACGCCCCCCTTTCTCCCAATCAAACGATCCCAGCCTAATGCCCCTGTGCCGCCTTTCTCTTTTTAGGTACACCCTAAAGTGTCGGACGTGTGGCGACAACGGGAAGGTCACCATGGCGTTTGAGCTGGAGGTGTGCATGCTGCAGAGGCCGGAGGTCGTCGGGATCCGGCGCCAGAGGCTGAAGGGAGACGCCTGGGTCTACAAGCACCTGGTGGAGGACATCCTGTCGTTGTCCAGGATCTGACTCTTAGCACTTTCCTAGCAACGCCCCATCCCGATCAAGTCAATAGGCCCTGGTCCATTTGTGGTCCTGATGATGAGTGATGGATGCACATAGTCTTAGCCCATTCATTATTAGCCCGTTTCATTATTCATAGTGAATACTTCCACTTGTCCTTAGGCCAGCCTCTAATCTCCAGAGTACATGTTACATTCAATGTGCGAGCATTAATGCCAGGATCCTGTACAGCGTGTCTTGTTTTATGTACAGCGTTGCTCTTTTAATTCATAATTATTAAGCTGAAGAAGGCTGTTTACAGCATACCTTTGGGCTGCTTACCATATTTATGTCTTGTTTAGGTTTTATTCTCCCCTGTGGATGGAATTCCCTGTCATTGATGTACATGCTTACAATTCCTCCATGGTGTTTTTCTACATGGTTGTAAACTGTCTGCTTTTATTTCTCATCGGTGCTTGTCGAGCTTTCAGTGTCTGTCCCGTTGTGTCTGTCACATTTCTATTGACATAAAAGGAGCAAAATAAATGATTTCTGGTAAATGTAATATGCTTGTGTTTTGGAGACAGACAATTTAGATTCATATATCTACTGTGCCATAACACACACACACACACACACACACACACACACGTTTATTTATGTCATTCACTCAGCAGTGTGATGGAGCAGTGGTGTGTTTTATACTCCTTCTGTTCATTTCCCGGTCTTCACTCCTCTTTGTTGCTAAGATTGATGGTGGTGATTTAGCTGAGTGACAGCATCTGTCTGTTCATATTTGGTAAAAAAGATTTAGCTAATGCTATCCCGAGCCACTTTGGATCCTTTGGGTTTTACTTTACATGTTGAATACACGTTTCCATCATGGAAACTATTTGTGAACACCTTTTTTTCATTCTGTTTTTTATAGAAAAGTAACACCTACCTGACGCGTATTTTATACTTGAAAAAGACTTTGGATCATTCATAGCCACAGTGGGAGAGGACTAGGAGGTATGATGCTAATGGCTGCCTGAATGGCTAAATAATGATGGCAACATGTGTAGAGCCCCTCCGCCCTGTTCTCCGACAGGACGCCAGGTTCTCCTTGGCATCCCAGCAGGGGAGAGCAAGGCAACGCCGGGTGGAGCTGATGATAAGGGGGGTTTAACCTTAATGCAGTCTGGGAGAGGGGAGGGCTAATTTAAGACAGAGGTGAAGGTTGAAAATGGAGAGATTAAATAAACACATCCTCCTCACCCCGTATTGTTCTGGTGGCTGTGATGATTCCTGCTGGGCTGAGGGTGTGTGTGTGTGTGTGTGTGTGTGTGGACACGAGTCAAAACCAGCTGTCGCCTTCCTCACATATTAGAAGGATTCTTCTCTTTATCAGGAAGGTAATTCACTTATTTCTCCTTGAAATAAAAAATAAATGAAATCTCGTATTCGTCTGTAAAATCTAAATAAAGTGACATGAAGGGATTCTTGTCGTTGTACCTCCTTACAAACAGGGGGCACTGCGTTGGGAACTTCAGCCCATGCTTGTTTGACAGAAGGTGAGGCACAAGAGGACAAGTCATTAAAGCTGAAACCTTGGTAGTGTGAAGCTCGAGCTGGAACCCAGTGAGTAGAACTGGTTCCTGACGGGTCGACAGATTTCAGTTCGCCTTCTGTTTGTTCTTCTCAGGCATGAGGCTCCTTCTGACGACTATTCTCGTCCTCCTTTTCCTATGTGAGTTTATGTTTTAGTGAGCAAAGCGGTAACGCTGATACGGTCCAATCATTTTTTATTTTTTTTGCGAGGCCGCTGCATGACATCCTTCTGGTATTGTTCTTCTGACGGTGTATCGGCATGTTGCTTCTTTTTCAGGGCTTCAAAAGTCTCAGATGTCCAATGATGGCTTTCGTGAAAATCCTTGTGAGGTAGTTTGATTATTTGGGCCCCCACATGCTTTTTACACACCGGTTCCCTTGTTATATTTTTGTCAACGTTGATCTACTCCCAAGAAGCTAAAAAGCCCAATCGGAAGTTGGCGGAGACCAAAAGGCCATAAGATCCACTTTGTATTTCCTCCTGCAGGCCGTGTCCGTGGGCCAGGCCGCGGCGTCGCTCCTCTTGTCCCCTCTCCTTCTGTCCTCGTGGCTGACGTCCACGCTGCTCCGACTCGTCCTGTCCGCCCCGGCCCTCGTCCTCAGCTCCCTGCATCACTCCCTTCTGCTGGCGTTCGCCTGCCCCTGGTGCGTCGCCACCGTCTGCCTCTCTCTGCTGCTGACGTGCCTCCGCGTCGCCGTCTACCTGCTCCACCTGGGCCTGGTGATCGGGGCGGTGGCCATTTTGACCCTGACGCGGCACAAGATGGCCGACGGCGACGACGCGGCGGAAAGCGGAGCGGCGTCGCACCAAAGCGGGCGAGGGGACTGACTGTGGCAGGGATTCACTCCTTTTGTCTAATGGACGTGTAACGGCAGCTTGTTATTCGCCACGGGTTGTGTTTTAAAGTGGTTCAGAGGAACTTTGTAGCAAACGACGGACAAAAATGAATAAATAAAAAGCACCTTTTAGCATGTGTCCTTGTGATCTAAATGAGGGTGAAAATACATCTGCTAGTTGCTACTTTAACAAGTGTATAGTTATCTATCCCTCTCGTTTTCTCCATCGGCGTCTTTAAGCGTGGGCCCCCCAATTATCTGCGGATTGTTGTGCTGTTTTCCCCCCCCATCCGCAGATGTTATCATTAGACATGTCCGTCAAAGCGAGATAAGCGGATAAGGGGAGAGAGAGAGAGGAATACGAGAATATTTCCTGCATTCATTGCGCGTGTGTGTGTGTGTGTGTTGGGGGGGGGGGGGGACATGCAAATTGTTTTCCTGTGAAAACACTAATAAAGCGAGGTAACAGGGAGAGAAACTGGCGTGGAGGAGACTCGGCGAATGCTTGACCAACCAGTAAACGGCACGTTGTGGAACTCTCTCGGATCTCGGGGAAACTGTACGACCCCCCCCCCCCCCCCCCCCACACACACACACACACTTTTATCAAAACTATTTGCACTCCAGCCGAAAAGGCGGAAGCAGTGGTTGAACTTTGCGCGCTGTTGTGAGAGAGACAGACAGACGGGAAATGAGGGTGGATCATAGAGATTTATTACACCGCCGTGGCATCCTAATTAGCATAAAGGCTGGACCGGCCCACTCAAGCAGAGAATTAAAAAGCTTAATTGTGCTGTCAGCCTCCCTCTCTTCCTCGCTGCAGACGCTACCTCGTCTCTCCTCGTCCTCCTCGACGCTCTGCTCATGGAGTCGCCTCCGTCCGTGTTGTTTAATTGTCGGTGATAAATGGGAAGCAGGGTTGGTAATTGTCTCCGAGTCGGCGGGGGGGGGGGCGGCGGTGGTCGTTGACGGAGGAGAGGAGGAGGATTGGGAGGGCTTTGATATTTGCAAAGTAGAGAGCGAGGAGGCCATTTATCAAGTGCTTGTTAGAAGGAGGGAAAATGTGCTCGGCAGACTCGGGCGGGAAAGCGTTGGCGGGATTTGACCCCATGACCCGTGTTTTATGACTTAGGAGCGGTATCAGACATTTTTGGACTTTTAGGAGTCGTTTTTCTAGCCCGTCTGTATTATTGTTAGAAGTAAAGAGTTGACACACGTACAAGTCATGGATCAAGGCTGCTAGTAATGCTGATTAAATGAAAAATATAAAAGGAAGCTAAAATGCCACATGTATTACTTTTTTGTGTCTAAAGTATAAAATCATAAAGAAAAAGGAATATCTTACAACACGCTGTATTGGCCAATACAGATAATTGCAAGTTCTAATATTATTGTTTCATCATCTGGTGTCACTAGAAATGGTTTAATCATGGTAGGATCTTCCCATCGCTAATAATCAAGTATTAGACAGCACCCAAAAACAGCGAGGAGCGATACAGCCAATAAACAGTGATAATGTCAAATTCTTCCACTTGCTGAACGGATGTGTGTGCATATTATATGTTGCAATAAAGTCGTACACTAAAGTTAAGTCACCCCCAGGGTTGTGGTGGGGCTACCTTGTAGTTATTGAGTTGCTCTCCTGTGTTTTTCTCCTACAACTTTAACCCCTTCTCAGTGTTTTTTCAGTTCATCTGAAGTTACTTGTAAGTGGTGTGGTTGCCTAAAAATGTCTTATTCAGCGTTTGTTTTTAGCTCTACCCTCAGCTGAAATTCCAAACTGGAGTCTTCAAATCACAGTCTACAAACCAACGTGGGATGCCTCCTCTTCTTGCTGTCCGTACACTGTGTGGTCCAAAAGGTCTGCAGCATACACCAAAAGCAACAATCAATCAAGGGTGCGGACATTTATTTATGGGGAAAATGTCCCGTGAAATGTCAAGTTCACCCAACGTGGAGAAAAGAAGATGCCGACATATTTAAGACTGAAAGAATAACCGGCAGGAAGAGGGGAAGAACGAGGAGCGAAAGCCTTCTCAGGAGGAAGAGGAGGAGGAGGAGGAGGAGGAGGAGGAGGAGGTGTTTCTTGAGGGTCGGTCCTGTTTGTGCGTCTCTGCTGTCAAAGACTTTCCTGCAGCAGCAGACGAGGTTAAGACTTAAGAGGCCGAACCCTCACGCTGCTCCTCCCTCAGCACTGACAGCTCTCCCCGACACACACACACACACACACACACACACACACTCCCACGCGCACACACACACGCACACAAACTCTCACACGCACACACACACACTCTCCCACGCATAGACAACATTACACCAACATGCTTTGTCTTAAGGTCTCCACTTTAGCCTTTTGCTTTTAACCGACCTGCCCTTCCTCTCGAACTCCTCTTCTCTGTCTCCGGCTCCAGTTTCTCTTGTTGTTTTTCTGTTTCTTTTCCCCTTTTTCTCCTCCTCTCTCTAATTGGTCTCCGCTAGGTTAGCTCAGACAGGCCTATTCATCATAGCGCTACCCTCAGAGACAAACCCTCAGGGAGAAAAGGGGGAGATAGACGGAGTCGGACGGGAGGGCGAGAGGGTCCGCCGCTTGTCAACCCACTCTTCTCCTCCTTTTGCCCCCTTTTCCCCCTCTCCCTCCTCCCTCTGCTGAGCCCATTGATGTCAGTTTTGCAGCGGGAAGAGAGGAGGAGGGAGATGAGGGGTTGGTGGGGGGGAGGGGGGGGGATGTAGACACATTAGTTAGGCTATTAGTTCAACAAGCTGCTTCCATGCCTGTCAATGGCTCTGACATTCACACGCACAGAAAGAAATGCACACACACTGACATGTGTTACATGTAGTATCTGTTGTGAGGAAGGGATCATGAGTGACGGGTTCGAGGGGGGTGGGGGGCGGGGCTTTACACGGAGCTGCGTGTCCCTTCACTTCTGATGCCTTCGACAGGGCCTTAATGATGGAAACGCACCACATGAGCACTCTGTACAAGCCTCGCTCATCTGCACCGCTGTGTAGTGCTTCTGTGTGGCGCCAGCGGGGGAACACGCCCGAGGTCAACGGGAGCCATGTAACGCCTCATTCTGTGTGGTCCAAGTGTCTTCTGTGATAAGGTCAAACCACGGAGAGTTTCCCCTCATTTGATGAGTCGGAGTAAACGGCGGACTGGCTGGTTTCTCCAAGAGGCAAAAAGGATGGCTCCCACAGCGATAAAAACCAGAAGGCGATGGCACGTCGAAGTGGGATTGGAACATCCTTGTAACCTCTTAAAATCAATCTCATCCTTTTGCAAATGTCACCGGGTGATGTAGTTCAACGAAACCATGACTTTTTTTCCATTACACGTCATTTAGCTGACGCTTTTCTCCAAAGCGACTTACATTGCATTATAACCCATGCGTTTGGAATCAGGGGTCAGGGGTCTTGCTCAGGGACACATTAGTCACGGCCGGGATTCAAGCCGCCAGCCTTGCGGCTCCCAGCGCATCACACTGCTCCATGCGCCTCCATCGCTCCATTATGATGTGAAATTGTTCAGAAATTAGGGAAGAAGCTGTTCCTCAGTCCGTTAGGCGTGTTTCTGCCTGATGACCTGGGTGAGTTGTTCCTCCTGTGGTGTCTGGCCTTCAGCAGGTTCCTCATCCACAGTTGGGTGCGTTGTTCCGATGATCCGATGTACCGATACTGTGCAGCCTTATATAATATAATAACTGCTCTTATTGGGATCCAAAATGTAATGTAATAACTTTACTTCTTACTTTATTTATTCCCTCAGTAAACATTGAGATAGTGGGTTCATGGTCTCAATTTTTTCGTTTCAGGTCTTCTTCAACACTTCATGTCATTTTGTAAGTGATGTTCCATTGAGAGTCAAACCATCCATATGGACTACGCTTTAGGGCGGGGCCTAAACATTTCACAGTGCGTTTGCAACCCATGAAAGTTGTTCTTTTGCTCTTTTCCCATCCATACTCAGACATCCAACTTCTTTTGGGGGGGATGGACGATAAAAGCAACAAACCTGGTGAGTACACTGTTATCATAACTAATAGGAAACCAGAGGAATCCTTCACATAAATCAACACCGGATTATAAATAATGCATAGGGTCTACGTGCCTGTTGCACATCTTCAGTTATGTTTCTACTCCCAGACAAATGCCTTCAGTTTAGAGCAAAAAGAGAAGTGGCAGGAGGAGTAAACACAGCAGCGGCCATGAATATGCAACACACACCCTCGCACACTCCCTGCTCCATCCCTTCCCTCTCAATGGTCAGCTTCTCCTCTTCCTTCACCTCCTGTATGATTCAAAGGCCCTGCTTTCTTACTCGTAATATCTCTTCAGCACCCCCCTCCCCCCTTTCCCATAAGAGACCCTCTTCACTAATCAGCTGAGGCCCAATTATACTCAGTTGGCCCCACACCTCCTCCCTACTGGGGCTCTGGAGGGCCAAAACACACTGATGCTGACTGACGTTAATTTGCATGACTCCTTGGCCTCCATAAGTACCACTGTTGTCTGTCTCCCACTCTTGTATGGGAAGCCAGAGGAAGTGGAGGAGGAGGAGAGATAGCACATGTCAATGCCTAGTCATGTTACGTAATAGGGGGAGAGTGAAGAGGGCAGAGGGGGTGTCACTGCCTTTTAACTAACGGAACACTGTCAAAGTCGGATTTTCCTGCAACAGCTTTTGGCCCAATTTTGAGTAGTCTGCTTGCACAGGTCTTCAAACTACGGAAGCACCGTAAACCCTTCGGCACCGGCATCTTCTTGTGTCTTTGTTACATGCAACGTGCAGAGCGAGCCTGAATAACTTTAATCCCTAGCATGGGTAAAGCTCTAAAAAAAGACTAGACCCTGCATTTCCTATACAATGCTCAATAGGATCTTGCACCAGGAACACTAGGGACAGTGTTTTTTGTAATTGTATTTTTTGTGTATTATGTTCTGGCATAATATTGCGGTTGTAAAAAATTTACATACTGATTTAGTCTTAACACAATGCTAACAATTTCCCCTCTGTTAGAAATGTGATGGAATATACGCAATCCAACATATCATATAAAAGAATTAGTGCTGGGCAACAATTCAAAAGTAGTGTATTTCACACTTTGATTTATGCAAACACTTTAAATACGGTGCTTTAAAACAACAATATTCCCTTTGTCCAATTATTTAATTCAATCAAATCAAATATAAAACCAAATCTAACAATGGATGTGTTGATTGTCTCCTTAAACTTGCATTCTGTCTTCTGATAAGCAGGTGCAAATATAACTTTTATTGAAGCCATATGAGAAAATGACCTCACTTGATACATTCCTTCAGTTAACAGTGTGTAAACAATGTGAGTCACAGTTACAGCTACCTTGTGATTGACATGTCGCTGCCCTACCAGAACTGAGTACAGCATCTCTACACCCGTCCAAATATGGTTTCTTCTGTTCGCCGGTTGGAAGAAATGTCCATATGGTGACTGAATATTATTGAAAACAAATATTGAAACTTCTAGACAGCAGCCTAAAAACAATTTTAAAAGTTTTAAATCAGCCACTGACGCACTGCACGGTAAGTATTTCCGCATTGCATCGCCGGTCAGTTGCACGGGCATTGGGAGGGGGAGATGTGTGCTGGTGGGCCCCTGGGCCCAGAAAGGGTTAATCCAGCCCTGATTACCAAGATAAAAACATCTTTACAAATCTTCACCATATGAGTCATTTTCACAGGGCTGCCTTTAGTTGGCGGGGAACCAAAATGAGCTTGTACCCAGTCACACACTCAGACACACACACACACACACACACACATGCGAGCTCACCATGCTGCTTTGCAGTCCTGGGCAGGAACCCAAACTCCAGACAGGCCGGCCTGTGTCTCAAGCTGGGTTTGTGCTGTTTTCTGTGTGTGTGGCGTGTTGTCGCCATGTCGCGGCTTGTGTCCTATTATCACCCCTCTTCCTCTCCCCCCTCCTCCTCCTCCTTGTCTCCTCTATACACACACACACACACACACACACACACACACCTCTGCCCCCTCCTGGACTCGGCCAGCAGTCAAGACTGCAGCACTGGGACACTGCGCCCAGTGGTGGGGTGAGGAGGAGAAGGAGGGGTCTCAGCTGCGCCCACGTTGAGGAACGTGACAATACGGTTGCACGCGTTCCGTCTTCATGCACAAAAAACACAAGAACGGTCACTTCCAAAAAATTATTTTTTATTCTGAAGGACCAATAAAATTATGGCAAATATTTACAAATAATTACTTCTTAGCTTCACATTACAGGTACATAAATGGAATAATTCACCTACAACAGTCACTCAGGTGGACGGATGAACATGTACACGTTATGAAGAGATGCATCAAGCAAACTGCAATTTAACATTTCACAGTAAACTCAAACCCAGGGAATAAAATAACCATAATATCCACGTTAGGAATATGAAAAATAAACATAATATCTAATTTAACATTTATTTCCAGTTTTCTGAAGAGAATTGGTCACAATTCAGGAACAAAAAATCCCCCCCAATAAAAATAAAAGTAGAGAAATCAATTGATATGATATCTTTGGCAAATTCGCACTGCAGTAAAATACATTCAAATATTAAGACAACACGTAACACACAAAGAGAAAAAACACCAAGTTTTGTTTGCAACTACTAGAAAATTGAATAAAAAACATACACATTTTCTTAAAGAAACATTTCTTTTAACTTTTTTTTTTAACTCCTCCTGTCCAGAATATTTGAAGGCATTTCTTTATCTTCATTTTTGTGTTTGTGTCTGTAAGTATTTTTCAACTATTTTATATGTGGATTCTTTTGTACAAGAGTCTATTATTTGAAACAGGCATCACAGGCTTTAGTGAATGTTACCGATATGTTTTTTTTGTCGCGTTTAACACCTAATTCATTGTAACCCTTCTGATGTATTTATTTCTTTTTTTTTATTGAAATGTCACAGATATAAATATCTCTTTAGCATCCCAGCTAGGAAGCCATGGACACAAAAAAACTCCAGATTGTTACACGAAAGGCCACAGTAAGGTGAAAAATCATGTTATCTATTTTTCTTTTTCTTTATTTTCACTTTGATTGAAACATCGGCTTAAAAAGCACAGTTGATTTTTGTAGGCTGAGTCCTGTGTACGTCTCCTCTTCCACAGTTGAATAATATTAAGATGTAAAGAACATTGTAACACTTCAGTATGAGATCTGTCCAGAGCCTAGTTATATCAGCAAGCATGAAACAGATTGTGCCACTAATTGCTGTCAAAATGTGATGCTGAAATCCCCTCAGGTTTAGTGGAGGCAGTAGCCATCTTCATGGATTTCATATTGAGATACAGTCAGACGGTGCACACTTGCTGAGAAATCCTAATAAAGAAAAAACTCATTTGCATTTTTATTTCAGTTTCCTATTTGATTCAGAGCTGGGATTAAAAAACAACAACTCGGGAAGCCATTGGAATTTTCATGGACAGTAAACTGGAAATGTAACGTCTTGGATCTGAAACTGGCGTTTCTGCAGAGATGCACGAGGAGAAAAGCAAATCACGAGATGCCACCTCGCAGAATATTCTTCGCCAGACAAAAGAATACAGACAGCAATGTTGCCATTGAAATGACCTCGCTTTGGCGCCCTGCTTCATACCGGCGCAGGATATCGACAGAACGGGACAGGATAGGGGGGCAGGGGGGGCGGGGGGTAAAAAGGAAAGGTCACACGGCGGAAACCCATGGAATACTTTTAATATTCCTAATCCTGGTGCTGTGGTAATGCTACAGGACGGGAGGCGAGGGGAGGGGAGGCGAGGCAAGTGCGTGAGATATGATGAGATTATGGCCGAGGGAAAGTGGGGGAAGAGGGGGGAGGTATGGGGGGGGGGGGGCACGAAATGTGCTTTTGATGGCACAGCAGGTTTGGCCTCCCCAGGGGAACACATGGGCCCGGAGAGGAGGGGCAATCCCCACTCTCCGCTAAGGACAAAGAGAGTTTGTGTCTGTACTTGTGTGTGTGTGTGTGTGTGTGGCCTCTGCCCGCCCGTGCTTCCTACAGTACCACCCACAATGACAGCCCCCTCCCACCGGCCTCTCACCGCTGCAGTCAATGTCACGGTTGGCAATGGAAGGCCCCGTGTGAGCCGATTAGGTCAAAGCAATGGCAAGGCAAGCTGTGTCACTACGAGATGCATAGTTTAACGAATAATCCTGTTAACGTGTGCCTGGGCTTCTTGGCCACAACTAAAGGAGGAATCTGGGCCCCGTTTTGGTGTCGCAAGCCTCTGGCGAGCGGCCAGCAGAGGCCCGGCTGGGTTCACCTCCTCAAGGAGAACGGCTCCAGGTCGATATTTTGTTGTGTGTGTGTGTGAAAAAGGCTGTAATTCATTTCACAAGACGCTCTGGTCAGCTAATAATAGAAAAAAAGCAATGTTAATGAACAGACTTGTAAGATGTCTGTCACTTACTTGGCTTTTTTTGTGTCTATTTTGTGCCTTTGTTTCTTGGCATGCAGTGGGTCCTGTTGAGCCCTGATCCCAGGCCCTGCATCACATGGTTTTAGCCACTTCACTTCACATCCCATGTCAACGCGCCGATGGCTCTTGGGTAAAAGTCACTGGTATCCAAAAAAGGACCCTTCTATGGAGAGAGGTACAAAGGCTGGGAGCATTTCTACTGCCTCTCGACATGGGTTAACAATGTTTACCAGCGTACAAAAGCAGAGATCACAACACGCCGACTGAGTGAAAGCGACGTTCAGGGAAACATTCCTCCGCTGATTCTGAACACAGAAAATGAGTTACTGGGCTCTAAATCCAGGATGTTGCACCTTTAAAGTCATTTTACGACTTTTGAGGAATCCCTTTGCTTCTCTCTGCGACTCAGACTTTTCTTAGAGTACATGTGGATTTTTCCAGCACTATGATGTCGTTTGGCGATTGGTGACCATCAGAGCCCACGGGGTGCTACTCAGCTTTGTGTAATAGACAACCCAGCACTGGAAAGCGTTCTTTGTGGGAGGAGTTTACAGGGGGGGAAGGGGGGGGGGCTGAATCTTGTTTAAGTGTTGCGTGTTCAGTCGGGGGGGGGGGGCTTGACATATAAAACTAAAGGCACTGTCCTTGTTTTCAGCTGGTGTGGTTCAGGTTCAATAATGCCTCAACGGATCAAGAGAGAAAGAGAAATAAGGGAGGTCATAAGAATCTGCTTTTAGGCTCTACAAATGTAAAAGGATCCCCTCCATCACTACTTGAAAAATACCAGAAAAAAACAAACAAATCAATTTTGAAAAACTAACAGCTTTGCTCAGTGGTCATAGGTATACGTTTGTATATAGCTTTATTTTCATGTCTCACGCTGCAGATTTGGTGGCTATGGTCTGTTCGGAAGTAAAACTACACAGTAGCAATGAAGCGCTGCGGTCAGCCCCGTATACCAACAAAAACAACAACAAAACATACGTAAACATTCGAAGACAATGGCTAAAACAACACCACACACCTCTTAGTCTTTTTTTTTATCATATAGGAAGCTTCATCACTAAAATGGAACATGTGAAGAACTGTTGACGTCGTGACTTCTCTTCTCGTTCACTGATTACTGTACACGTCTTGTTTAGACAGAAGTGAGACAAGAAGCTGGGTACAGACTGAGTTGAGACGTTGCCCCTCTCACAAGATCAACACCGTGGGCCCTCGGGGGGGGGGGGGGGGGGGGAGCTATATAGAGGGAAAACACACTGATTTGAGATCAACGCTGAAGGGCAAATCTGTCCTGCTGTGTCTGTGCGGGATGGGTAAGGCCTCGACCCTGGTGGCATACATTGTCACAGCGCAGAACTGACGGAGGAGACTAACAAATATAGAAACGCTCGTTGGTTGTTGTTGTTGTTGTTTGTTCCCCAAACAAGCGCAGACATGCACGTGAAAGGGGGAGCAGAAGAAGAAGTAGTAGTTCTAAAAGGAAGTCAGAAAAGCAAAATGGCGCCTTTTAAATAATGATTGAGTCTCTTTGTGCTTTTGTAGTTAGTCAGCCGATCCGCTGGGGGTGGCCCATCTTTGGGGAGTTTAGAGAGAGAAACAGAAAGAGAGAGAGGAAGGAGGCAGGGTGCTGCTGCTTCCTGGTTGATCTTATCATTATCCAGAAAGCCCGAAAAAAAATGACGTCTTTTTATTGGATGGCCCCTGCGCCGGCTGTTACCTGGCCACAAGCCATGAACAGGAAACTCAGATCATACTCAGAAACAAAGACTTCTTGTCACATGGAACGATTTTTAAGATTTCATATTTCACTGCATCGTCATCATCATTATTACTACTCTAGCACAACAGCGTGACACATATTATAAATCATTAACAGGCATTCACTCTCATCACGGAGTGCAGCGCGGAAAAAGCTCCTTAATATATTACTCTGTGTCTCCTCCCATTATAAATAGCTCTTGACTGCGTCTTGGCTGGGGAGGTGGGATAGCACCTTCCTGTACGATTATTTTTTATTTTGGCCTGATGAGAATGTGTCCACTCTCCATTTGACAGTGGCGGGCTCAGATTTTAGGCTGTGCTTTTGTCCGTCAGTCGGTGGCACTCGCGGCCACTTGAAAGCGCGGAGGTCAGACGCACTGTGATACACATCTGGCTGCAACCAGCAGGACCCCCGGTGCAGCGATTCATCCAATCGCAGCTCGGGCGACCGTAACTAAGCGTGGCCGCCCCGTCAAGCTTTGAAGAGATACTACATATCTTCCAGCCTTTTTTGTCCAATCCAAACAGTAGAGGAGCAAAGGTGGCAATTACAGATTCAATTGTGCGACAGATTCTCAGAGACTTTCTGTCCACACAATGGATGGTCACATGACGTGTACTTGTGTCTGTTTCAAAAACGCCTTACAGTGTTAATGGTTTCGTTGCAGATAACGGAACGTTTCAACAGGCACAGCAGCGGCCGCCTGCGTTGTGAAGCTGACCCCTTGGTGCTGCCCCCTTAATCCAGCGCTGTGATCCCAGAGGAAACATGTTGCATCTGCAGAGACTAGACTGCTGATGGTATCGGTGATTTTGGTCATTTAAAGTTATGAAAATTGGATTGTCTTTACTTTGCCGTAGCATGGCATAGAAAATTGATTGATTGATTGATGTCAGGGGGAGGGGAGGGGGGGGGGGGGCGCACAAAAAGACACTTTTTGAAAAAGCAAATTTGCTCGAATCGACTAAAAGAAATATTTTTCGAACCTGAAAACGCAACATTTAACCACCGAAGAGATCACAACACAGTTTTGATCACCACTTAGTCCACCAGTTGGTTCAAAACAAGTTACCAAAGCCTCGATTTATCGTGGGAAGTCGGTCATTGAAAGCTCGTGTCCTCACAGTATTTTCATAACCATCGAACATTTCTTCAGCCCAGCAGTGCTTTTGAAAATATCAAACTTCACTGACGTCACAAATCGCCATCGTCATTGGGGTCCATGCGCAGCCAGGTTGGCACTGTGCAGTGCCGGTGCTATCCGTCCCTTTGCCCCCCCCCACCACCAACCCCCCTCTCTCGTCCCCTCATCCTGGTCTTCTCTCTCTCAGGAGGGGTCAGTGGCGGTCGTAGGCGGAGGCTGTCGCGGTGGCAGCAGGCCCCGCCCCCCGTGATGTTGCACTGTAGTAGTACGGTGACCCTGAGGACAAACAGAGACGGACGTTTTTCAGTCAATTACCCTTGAAAAGAGACACAATGTACACTTCCAGTCCAGTTCATTACAACTTGGGAGCTGTTTTTGGCTCCATTTCTGGTGGTTATGATGTCATTGTGCGGACCAGGCGTGTGGTAGGATTGCAACAATAAAAACAACAGTTGAAAGCTGGCTCTTCACAACTTTGTTCGTACATCTGCCCTGGTTTCAAGAAGAAATCTCATTGTATGGAAGTCTGTGAGAAAATGACCCCAGTTGAATGAAATCTGAATTATCGTTCAACTACGTTGGGTTACTGAAATGTAAAATGACGAATGAGCAGCTTCAAATTAGTGTTAAGATTATATTTTACTTTGAATTTGAGTCGGAAAAGGCAGAAAGGAGATGACATGAGCTGATGAAGCTAATGAAAAAAAGGCCGATGAAATGAACTACTACTACTTTCTGACACTGACACATCTCTCTCTCTCTCGCTCTCTCTCGCTCTCACACACACACACCCTCCCCACCCCTCCCGACACACACACACTCATGTACACACACACTAAGTGACAGTCTAAGCTGACACACTGAGTACAGCTCTACTACTGCTGATCCCTTGAGTCTATTCTCTCTTCAGGGAGGAGGTCAATTCAATACTGTAACCCCAAAGACACACTAACTCCCCTTCAAACGCATAGAAAATCAACAGCCTTCTCTCACGCACACACACACACACACAAGCACGCACACGCACACACACTCCACCTGTCTCTGTCACTTCCATCAATCAGCCGGGCTGTGTGTTGACAGGTTATGTCTGTCCACAGGTAATCTCAGGAGGCTCTTTGGGGAAGTGATGCATTAAGTCGGCCTGACAAACTATTTAGTCTCAGACAAGACTCGAGACGCCCTCTCTCCCCTTCTACCTCTTTCTTTCATTTGTCACCCCTACTCTCATCCTTCCCCCTCCATCGCTGCCATTATTCTTAAACCTCTCAGTGGCTCCTGATGTGCAACTTGTCTGTTAACTTACTCCTCCTCTGCCTCTGCTTTTGCCGTACCTCTGCACATGCACCCGATTTTGGCGATCTTTATCTGCTGTCCACCTACCTTGCATCTGTCCTGCCTGGCTGGTGAAGAGGCTGGAGGAGCAGCCGATTTCTGTCCCCAGGAGAGACCCATAATCCTGCTGGAACACTGGGGACAGACGGGTGGAAGGAAGTTGAGACAAGAGGAAAAGAGTGGGGGGCGGACGGGGTGCAGAATACACACTACAGGCCCGTCTCACCTGTTCACCTTTAATACACGTTCACCCGCTGACCATTTCACCTCTAAACGTGACCCCCCCCCCCCCCCCATAGGTGACCTTTGTTTAGAACTAAAAACACTTTCAAGCCACAGGGCATGCATGAAAATAGTCACTCAGAGGACAGAGGACGTTTACGGTGGACGTCAGGATGTAGTTTGCAGTTTGGATCGGTCTTAGTCGTTAGTCTCAAAAATAGAAAATAAGTGCTTAACTTTCCACACTGTAACCGATGAAATCCCCCAAATCCCAAAACGCAACAGGAGTGAAACGCAGATAAATGTCGGGTTAATCTGTTCCTTCCATTCTCACTCTCTTTCTTCCCCATTTCTTCAACCCCATTCACACCGCAAATTGCCTCTTTTTTCAAAACACCGTTTCACAGAACCATTAGTGCGTCCATGATGTATTATACTGTACGGTACAATGGTACAATACAGACAGAAATGTACTGGAGAAAAAAACCCTGTAAGAGTGGAGCATAAAAGATACTGGCTATTACAAGAGAACGTAGCGAGGTTAGAAGTGGGCCGTGAGGTGGGATGAATATGAAGTTCATTCACACGGGATGCACCTACCTAATAAACTGGGGTTGGTGAATCTCCAGGATTCGTTGTATGTGGAATACTGGGGATGGGAATATGGACTTCCGGAAAAATCTCCACCTGAGAGGAAACAAAGAGACAGAAAATGTTCTAAGCGGAGGCTGAAGAGGATGATTTTGTTGATTTTGTCTTTTACTGAGCCTCCCTTTTTTATGTGTTCGGGCTACAAGACTTTTAGGAAAAAAAAGGCTGAAGTTGAGCCCTTTACAGACTTAAATGTAGACTTCAGGGTGATTTTATGTGTAAATCAAGTTCAACAGACAAGGCGACACAGTTTCCCGTTTTCTTTCCCCTACAGCAGCTACAATATTCGTGCTGTAAGCAACCAGGATGGACTTGTCGTTGAAGCTGTTAATAAGGTGCTGAAATGCAACGCGTGTTGTGCACCTCATTAAAATCTTCCAGTATTACTGCCGGCTTCAACTCTCACGCTCACGCGTGGTGTGCACGTGAAAGAGCGTGCACGTGCCAATTGTCCGTTTCGAGGGGCTCCGAAGTTGTGTTTCTGCTTTGGGTTTAACGGCGTTCTTTGAGCTTCGGACGGAGCGCTTTGCAGACCCAGAGATCTCAGACCGGAGCCCTTCCTCTCGCCCAGTGGATGATGGCGAAGCTTTTCTCCCTCATTTCCTGCCCGCTGTCTGGGGTCGGCCGTTCCTCGCCGCTTCCCTTCACCTTCTTCCTCTCCCTTTTTCTTCCTCGTCCTCTGGCCCTGCCGACTGCAGCCGGCCCGTCAGCCCTCACATCAAAACAACATTCTTCCCCCATTTTTTGCTCTCGACATCTCTCAACTGACTTGCTCTCTTATCCTCCCCCCCCCCCCACCCCCTCCCGCACTTGTTCTTTCTTTTCCTCCAGAACCTTCACTCCTCCCGGGGGGGGATCCCTCTCCCATAGCTGACAGTCACAGACCCTGATGCCCCCTCCCTCCATTCAAGCCCCCACCCCATCCCTCGTTCTGTCGGTTCTGCCTCACTGCTCCTCCACCTCCCCTCCTCCCCCCCCCCCCCCCCCCCCCCCTCTGTGTGTCAGCCCCCCTGCTGCAGCGAGAGAGAGAAGGAGAGCAGCAAAAGAGAGTTGCTGCTTAATGAAGGTATGATATTAGACCAGAGCGGACAAAAAAGACGGATAATTTGCCCCGAGAAGTGCTGAGATAAAACACGGCGAAGCAGAGGGAAGCAACGTTGGGAGATTATCTCCTCCAGTCACTCCCGTCGGCTGGAGGGTTCATGAAGCTTCAAATATTCACTGGGAAGAATATAGAATGTGGAGTCTGTGTGTGTGTGTGTGTATTTGGATGCATAACCCAACAAGTTTTCCTTTCACTGCAGCATCCTTTGTGTGTGTGTGTGTGTAGCTGCGTCTGTCAGGTGGGGTCGGGATGCGGTCTCCATGGCATCCCCGGTTGCGAACATCCTCCCCTTGTCATCGCCGCGGTGACGGCGGCGTGTCAGGTTGTTTAGGAGACGAGGGGAGGGAAAGAGTGAAGGGGGAAGGGAGGGTTGGAGGGGCAGGGGGGGGGGGGGGGCGGGGGGGGGTGCTCAGGGGTCTCCCTTCGTGTAACTTGGTGTCAAGGTCGCGCATACACACGCAAAACCACACACTGTCAAAAACAACCACGCGCACTCAAACAAGCGCATACCGGCACACAGAGAGAGGTAAACACACAAATATGCTGTCAAACCGGAGGACAGGACGGGGTGAGCGCGGGCGGGGGGGCAGGGCGAAGGGGTTACCCCGTCTGTGGACGTGATGCTGCTACATGTCCACTGAGAGAGTGCACGTGTGTGTCCGTCACAGAACGCGATGATTGGGAATGCACAGGGACTAGAACTTGTAAACAACATGGTTTCCACTGTTGGAGGGCCTTTTAGTGCTTCACCATTTCAGTCCTCTGCAGTGTGCTTCACAAGAAGACCAAGAAGGCCACCGCAAGACTGAGAGAGCGACGGAGAGAGAGAGAGAGAGAGAGGGGGGGGGGGGGGGCAAGAATGGCGGTCCAGGATTGAAACACAAAAGCGGCGTGGAAGGCGGAGTGGAAGGGAATGAATGAATTAGTCGTGGGTCACTGGTGATTCTCATTAAAAACAAATTACTAATGTTGAGGAGGGACAGCTGTGCTACTGTGGCTGGTTTCTAATGATATACACACACACACACACACACACACACGCACGTATGGATGCGCACACATGCCACCCCCTGGGAACGCTGACAGCCATGGTGTAGACAGACAAGAAGGAGGAAGTGGCAAAGCTAAGGACACCCCCTGAAGACACACACGTCAAGTGGGAGTTCAAACACATACGTATGTACAGTTATCCAATCTGTGTGTGTGGGGGGGGGTGTACTCACCAGGTACCATGCCAGTGAGGGAGGGGGTGGAGTAGCTGCCCTGTCCGGTGGGAGGGACATGAGGAGGGTAGCCTGGCAGAGTGGTGCTGGAAAGGTCTCGACCTGCAACCACACACACACACACACACACACACTTCTAGTTTGAGAAGCCGGAGATGCACAGAAGAAAAGCTCACATATCAGGTCTCACCTTTTGACATTGTGAAAGACTTTTTGTACATTTCCAAGTATTGCATTGCCAACCTTTTCCAAGATTGAAGAAGGCGTTTCGTTTTTTTCCATATTTTGACTTGATTAATGACACGTTAGGGTCCCCTGTTGTGTTATGACCTGCATTTACTTGGGAGTCTAAACAGGGCATTACGTAGTATCATCAATTATAATACGGGTAGATGAAATCCAGCGGGTGCATTATTCAGCGATAGTGTACAGTTCCTTCACTGCGCACACAGCAACACGTTTTGTGCGTTTTACTTACTATTTATAACTTTGCTGGTAACCATATTATAAAAGCAGGTACTAAGGTACTTGAGGCAGCACTTTATTGTAATTGGAGCCACAACGATGAAATAAGACCTGTAAAACTCTCCACCACACGCAGTGTCTTCACTGCGAGTTAAAAGCCGGCAGCACATTCAGGATGTCCTTCTTCCTTTTGTTCTTTCCTCCTCGTTTTTCGTCCACTGACATCTATTCATTTACCCCCCCCCCCCCCCCTCCTCTGCCTAACCTCTTCCACCCGTCACTTGGTGGATAGGATATATAACTGCATTAGACTACATGACAGTGTGTCGGCCCAAATCATTTCTCTGTGTTTGCGTGCAGTAGACATTGGGAGTGCGTTGAGAGGGAGCCCTCCATTCATCATCATCACACACACACACACATGAGTGCTTTGACGGCCTCCCCTCCCCGCCCTGCACACACACATTTATCATCATCATAAACAGCTCAGACGCTAACACCATCAATCCCATTCACTTCCCCTCCACTTAACCACCGCTAACTAACTGAGAGGAGGCGGCAGGAGGAGGAGGAGGAGGAGGAGATGGGAGCGAGCGGGTTCATTAGAAACAATGTAAAGGTAAAGGTGGTGTGAAGCAAGCCAGAGACAACAGGGACAGAAAGACGGGGGTGGATAAAGTTACTTTGCATTACATTCTGGCGTATCAGCTAATATTTGCTCATGGCAAGTGGATCATTAGGGTACACCATTTTTATTTTTCAACCTCTGGGTCTGAAAATTGTAAAGAAGTTCCTTAAACTTGCATTCTCTCTAACGGCCATCAGGGGGCGACAACCAAGTTGCAAAAATAAGTTGTTGATTACAAAGAAGTCGATCTCTTCTTCTCTCTCTCTTCTGGATTTAATCCCTCAGTTAACATTGTAAACATGAGTTCATGGTCTCAATCGCTAGTTGCAAGTCTACTTGAATGCAGCGTGACGTTCATTTAGTAAACGATAGCCCGACATAGATCAGGAAGCAGGGTGTGCTTGAGGGTCTTTTAACTGGGAGTTGTACGTGTTTTCTTCTGACCGTGTGTTTTGTGTTTTCAGTGTATGTGTAACATTTAAGAAAAGCCTTGATGGCGAAGGCCATAAGGATGAACTCAAGGCTTTAAAATGGTGACCTCCAGATGACTACGTGCACTTCTTATTTTCCGTCTATGGTGTTGACCAAAGCAGGGGAACGACAAAGAATCGGCTGTTTTGGCTTTATTGAAAAATCTAATTCAAGGCAATCAGACATCGGAGAGAAGATGACAATAAGACAGGTTACTAATCAACCAAAGCTCCAGCATTTCATCCGCTCACATCCCTCCTCTCTTCACTCTACACTTCCCCCCCCCCCCTACTTATGTTTCTCTCACACATATCCCCACTCTGCTCCAGCCTCCTCTGTCCCTCTCCGCCTCCTCTCTCCTGTCTCGGCGTAGTAAAGTTTTTCTCGCCGGTTGACGCGACAGCGAGGCATTAGTGCAGACGGGCTACTCATCCGCTCAGGGTCAGTGCACAGGGCACGGAGGAGAGGGAGGAAGAGGGGAGAGATGGACTCTCCACAGCCCAACTTAGAGGGGGCAGACAGGGCCAGTTCCTCTGAGGTGTGTGTGTGTGTGTGTGTGTGTGTGTGTGTTTGTGCCCCTGTGCATATGCATGCCAGTTGGGTTGATGTATCTGTTCTCCACAGCTTTGCAGTAGAGGTCAACCCAACGAGTACAAATCTCCCCTCCGCGCTCACTAGCGGCTACACGGGCTTGCGTCCTCTGCCTCCCTTTCTCCTCCGTCGTCTCCCCATCCGACACGCGGCCATCAGAGCAACATGTGTCACGCCTGGTGGGACTCAAGGAGGTAGCGTTTGTCCCTTTGCACTCGAGTGGACTAGGTGATGTTCAGTGTGAAGGGAAAGAACGTCCCTGCGGATTTTGAATGGCCCCAGAAAGGGAGATTGAATGTGTGAATGTTGCTCTACGGCGTGTGTCCGGGGTGTCAGCGCGTCTGGCGTGCAATAGAGACGCGTCCAACACACAGATGTCGGATCTTCCAGGGAGGGCTCTATTCTGAAGGAGAAAGCTGGCATGGAAGTGCATGCATACTATTAAGAAGCTGTGAGTGTGTGTGAATATGACTATGTGTGTGTTTGCATGCATAAGCAGAAATGGATTTTTTTTCTTTTCCTCCGTGTCTCTCTCTCTCTCTCTCTCTCTCTCTCTCTCTCGACTTATGCAGGTAATATTCCACAGAGGTTTCAAAGGGCACAAAAAAGGAGCCCATTCCCAGAGATCCCAAATTCCCTGCTCTATGATCCCCCTCATTATAGATGGGAACCTTGGAGGCTCCCCAGTCTACTCTTAATTAACCTCTGCCTCTTCCGGGCGCCATTTACATGGAGAAGTGGAGGGACGGACGAGACTCTTTCCCTCCGTCGCTCCACCTTTCTTTCCCTCCTGTCCTCAGGGCATCTCGCCTCCCATGAGATCCAGAGCACTGATGTCTTTAAACAGGTTCAATCACTTAGAGCCCATGTTGCTGCTGAGGTGTACTTAAAAGGTGTTTGTCTGCAGTGTGTTTGGAATGTGAATTACTGTACGGACCTGTGCACCATAGGCTGGACTTATTCCCGTGGATTTATGAGTAATTCTCTCATGCATATATTGATGAGGTTAGTTGCAATCCGACAGCAAGAACAAAATACATCACATCCGTCCCAATAGATTCAATTAGCTCAAGACTTGCATCCTATCATTATTTTGTGGCACAGCTTTCTAAATGCAGGCTTGATATTTAATATCGTCACCATAAATTAGACTCTTTGCTCTTTGATTTGTGATATGAAGCTTAAGTCCGTTGGAAGTGTGAGATTTTCTTGAAATGTACTAAAATGACGTTGGAAACATTTTGACTCTCCAGGTTTGTTAATATATTATTACTAATAAAACTGACATCGCTGACTATGTCTCACAAAAAGAGACTCACAAGTTCAAGTGTGTAATAAAACATAACAGTATAAAGAAGGAGATGATTGTAAAATGTTGAAATGCTTTAAATACATCTTTATTTTCTCTTTATATGATCTTGGTTTTATTCTGCTAACCCAAAGTCAAGTTCATAGTGCAGATGTTGTCGGGCGTCTCTCTTACCTGGAACGAGTGAATAGGACTGTGGGCCGGACACGCTGCCTCCTAACTCCGCCCCCGCACCGGGATTAGCCAAGCTGTTCTTCATTTCGTCCAGTCCGCCGGCTAGCGAGGCCATGGCCGAGTAGTCGGACGTCTGGGTCGAGGCAACGAGACGAGGAATAGAGCACAAAAAAAATGAGTTTTTCCGTTCCATACAACCAAAACCTGCTGCAGCCGGGGGCGATGCTCCCATGTGATCAACTGCTTGTGATAACCTGCTACATTGTCCAACATGCAATCCTTTCCTCCAAGCAAAAAGCCACACACACACACACACACACACAGAAACATACAGAAACACACCTACTGTTGAGAGCTTATTGATCTGTTTACAAAGACAGGGATTTACTGTACAACTAAGTCCAACAGTCTATAACCACAAGATCAGCTCGCTCTTTCTCTTCATCGCTCTCACCCTCGCACACACACAGTCACACACGCAGTCACACACACAGTCACACACGCACACTCTTGCTGGGCCATCGCATAGACCATGGCTAACACAAAGCCTCTTGTGTCCCCAGATACCAGCAACAATAAGAACTGTGATCATCTCAGCACTCGACGCACACAAACACAAACACACACACACACACTAAAGAAGGTTAAAAACATATAGTGAGGAGGAGAATGAAGCAACAGGACATCTTGCTTGATATTTTTCTCTATTTCTCAAACTATTGCAAAGAGCTTGAAGTTACCAATCAACAACTGGATAGAGAGATCGAATCCAAGTCCAAATTTCCCCCCCCAAAAATGTATTTAATTGTATGTAATTGTTGTCCCGGATGGAGGGCTGGAGCCAATGGTTCCCTCTGCAGACCTGATAATCCGGTGTAGTATTACAGCAACTGTATGTATTCTTTTTTTTAAAACATAATAGCAATGAGTGAGTTAAGATGATTTCATATAATTGGTTAAAGGAGGACTTTTGTTTTTTAATTTGGCACTAGAACAATTATTTATTGCCAGGTTCCTTGAACCAATCCTATTCTGATTCCACATGATACATACTAAAAACAAAAAGCTCAGTTCTTGCAAAATAAATCAAACAACATGAAGTTGGATATTGCATCTAAAACAACCTGGTTGGCCTCCCCCCCACTGTCCCCCAATGCAGACAGATAGACGGATAATTGAAACTGTCCCCTCACCTGTGTTTGACCCGAACACCGAGCCATGACCCATCCATTCTCATCCCTCCCCGTCTACCCCTGTGTGTGTGTGTGTGTGGTGGTTTAGAGTGAAGCTGTCAACACTAATGACCAATGATATATAGATTAACCACGGACTCTCAGAGCCGCCTCGCTCATGATGGGAAAATGACCTGCCTCTGTGTGTGTATGTGTGTGTGTGTGTGTGTGTGTGTGTGTGTGTTTGTTGCAACATGATCTCACAGAGTTGAGTGAAATGAGAGCAACCTCTTAAATGCATAATATGATGTTGGTACGTAACATGTTGAAATGACAAGCTGCCGCCATAGAAACAACAGAACGTGATGGCAACGTTAAGTTAAGGGGAGGATGCTCGTGGTTTGATCCAAAAGAGCTGTGGTATTTTCATGCAACCTCTGTCCTATTCCACAGTTGAACGTTGACTTTTGGTTTCAAACAGCGCCCCCCTGGGTTAAAGTCACCAACCTCCAGGCCTTAAAGGGGGCCATGGGGACAGATGACTGTTGTCCCATCCGCAAGTTGTCTGGGTTTCTGTTTCACAACTTTCACTCTTTCACAATGCGTTTTCTTTTTATGAAAGGTAATGAACACACTTTGTTGGCCTAAAAATGTCATACTTAACTATCATGTCCATCTTGTGGCTCCAAAACAGCTCACATGAAGGTGTCTGCGTCCCCCTATGTGCGGTCTGTGATCAGCCTCACAGCCTTTAACGCAAAACCAAAGTGGGGCACCCATCACTAGCGGTGAAAACTGTTGCCCATTTGAAGACTTTTGTTCAAAATGAGTATTGAAGATACAACGTAGTTCATCATTACAAAAGTAAATCACTAGAAATGTGATTTCCTCAATGGTTATGACTTTATTTGTGCAGAAACTGGCATGAAAAATGCCCCACTTTCCTTCACGAACAATATCCACTCCTCGTTTTTTATTGTGTGTGTGTGTGTGTGTGTGTGTGTGTTTGTTTTCTTGTGTGTGTGCCTTCAAGCGTGCACTAATGACATCAATCAGAATTTCCTTTAGGTGAACAGGTTAGGGTTTTTTCACTGACCCTTTTAATACCTCTGCATCTATGTGTGTGTGTGTGTGTGTGTGTGTGTGTGTGTGTGTGTGTGTGTGTGTGTGTGTGTGTGTGTGCGTACTCGCCTAAGTGTAGGCATGTGTTGGTGCTCACTGACCTCTTAAACACCCCTGTGCTCGTCAACACACAACACAACCACTGGACTGTGACCTGCCGAATAAGAGCTTACCGAGTACACTACCCAACACACACACACACACACACACACTTCTCTCTCTCTTTACAGTTCAGACACATTTTCAAGCCGTCTTTTCTCTCTTAACGCCCCTCTCTCCCCCACTTCATCACACCTGTAGTTTGATTTTTTCCGCCCAATGATAAAAGCCATCCCTGCACCCGTCCCCCCGTCCCCCCGCCCCCCCCCCCCCCCATCTTGGCCGCCCTGTGTCTTATTATAATGGTGTCTAATGTGTCCATGTATCCATGTAGATGGGGGCCAGGCAGCGGCGGCGGCACAGGAGAGCGGGGTCTGCCGTGGTAATTGGCCCTGATGAAGTTTGGCTAGTGGGGTGACAGGCCCGCTAAGGAAGATGGATCATTCTCATTCGGCCCCGTAAATGTTGTCAATTCCACCGCTCATACAGCGCCATCAGCCCTCATCAGAGGGGAGGGACGCAGCTGCGGAGGGGCTGGGGTTTGAGGGGGGCGGAGGGGTGGGTGGGGCTATTGGACGTACAGGTCGGGATGGAGGGTTACATGGAAAGGTGGCAGGTGGAAGTGGACAGGGGGCAAGGAGTCGTAGCCAGAGAGAAGGGTGAGGCGGTGTCTTGGTAGGAAAGAGAGCACAAAGAGAAATGGATGCAAGCTGCGTTGATTTTGTTAACAAAAACTATGGCTGAATATGTTGGTCAACAAGCCTTTGTTCCATGACAAAGACAAGATGGTGACGAGATGGTGACGGGACATTTTCAAGACGGCCCAAACATCACTTATCAGAATCTGCATCAACATTTAACTGTTTTTAACAAAATGATGAAACCTTTCAAAAGTTTGCGAAAAGTTTTTGTTGCCAGTTGAATGGAAAAAAGTTGGCATTGGTTAAAAATATACAAAAATAACTTTAACTAAGATAAGACTAAAATACTTTACTAATGATACATAGGTTTACTAAATATGATTAAAGAAAACACAACCTGAAAATATGCAGCCTGTAAGACAGGATGAAAGATGGGATTTGCTTAATAAAATAATGGAGGAAAGAAAAAAATGTGCAAAGAAAGAAAGAAAAATGTTTATTTTGAGGGAGTCTAAAGAATACAGCCACGTTTCAGTCCAACATAAGCTAAATCCATTTGAATGTTATTCCTATGCGAACACTGTCTGCAAAAAGCTCCAGCAAAAATGCAGCCATCCAGTGTAAATGTTTGACCTGGATTTTCCTCATTGTAGCGTGACAGCATCCTGCAAAGTTGCTAAAAGTGCACAAATGCCCTGGTACTACTTTGTGTTTGTACTCTTTATCTAGTCGTAAACTCTGTCCCAGTTGTATTACGAAGCGCCGTGGGGAGCGTTGCCGTTTGATAAGACCTCGCACACATTGTGTTTTATTAATTAACAAAGTGCAGGTTTCTGTCAGTTAGCTTCTGTTGTTTGATATCAGTCGTGCACAGAGGCCGGTAGTGGATGATCAGCGTCGTATTAGAAGTAGAAGATTTGTCTTTGCGGTTCTGTCACACAAATTGAACAGAAGAAGAAAACAAACTGGACTGTGTTGGACCACTGATTCTAGCCGATGTTTTGTTCAAAGATTTGCTTGTTCTTGCTGTTGGCTTCGTTATACTCTCCATTGACAACAAAAAGGTGCTGAGTCAACAAGTTACGTCCTAATGAGGGAAAACGACTACACATCACACTGTGCTGTTTTCTGTCTCTCATACCCACCACACACACACAGGAGCTTGGTGTACTGGCTTAGATGTGGGAAGGCAATGGTTAGGTCCACATTTCACATCAATAACAGATGAGCCTCAATCGGCCCTCTGACACACACACACACACACCCACACACACACTGGCCCTGTTGGCTTGCATCATTTGCATAATAGTATTTCCCTTTTTCTCCATTCCCCAAATAGCTCCAGATTTCTCCGTTTCTCTTCCCCTGCACATTGTCTTGTGTACTCCTGATGGAAAGGGGCTTGGCTTTAAACAAACAATTCCCTCGGAGGCGCACAAACTGAGACCGGGATTGCAGGGAAGGAATTCATCTGTGCTCAAACTGAGCATGGCAGCGGAGGGGAGGGTATCCATTTCAACTGTGTAAGTTCATACATTTTAAATCCCAAATCAGCCCGACATTTTTAGTTCATGCAGAATTTATTGATCCAAATTTTGCAGTTAGATAACACTGTATCAGTGACTCATGCCTATTTTGTTTTCCCAGCGTACACGTGGCTGCCAGTGATATTTAATATTCAAACTTAAGGTGAAACCAAATATTAATTGGATGCAAAAAGTGAATGCAAAGTACTCGGCTGCCAATGTTACACATTAAACTATTTTTAGCTCTGATGTCACACATTTTTATAAATAAACCACCAGCTGGACACGACTGACCGAGAGCAGCTTGTATTGTGTAGTCTAAGCTGCTGTCAACATTTTTCTTTTTATTTATACTGTGATTATTTATTTTATTGTGAAAGGTAAGAAAGGTTGGACGTGGCGGTGCTTGGTCAAGGTTAAAGAGAGTAATAAAATGTTCTGCTTGGTTTGGAACACACAGCTTCAGTGTCGTTGTACATTTTGAATTAGAATTTTTATCTGTGGCGCGAAAGCTAAAAAAAAACAATAACGCTGGAATTTCCCTGCTTGTTATTTGCATTCTTTGACAAAACATCAGCTGATGATGTGGAAATCAAATGATGACATCTGGCGGTAATAATAGAGTACAAAATTGGATTTCATCCTCAACTGAAAATAACCCCAAATATATTCCTCCCACTTGAATGATGTTTGCCGAAGTATAAAGTGCCCTCCTGCTTCAGGTGTTGACTGACCTTGTGAGGCCTGCTTTTTAGTATTTGCACCCACTAAGAGATGGAGCGTGGGGCACCTAGAAACTGTGCTTCTCTTTGGACCAGTTCAACCATCTCCATCCTTCCCTGCTTCATTTTATTAGCTTTTTGGATGGAGAGACTGACGAGGACTTTATCTCCCTCCTTTCCTCTCTCTACACCAGTACCAGGCAGACTGGTTGGAGCTGGGGTGGGCATTTGGACCCGGGGCAGCATTGGTGGGTGGGGGCTCCATCAGCGATTGCTGATTTATCACCTAGATAATAGGAAGTGATTGAGGGGAAATTCAAATGAACTCTCTCTGACAGGGACCCATGCGGAGCCACGAGGAGCGCGAGCACACACCCAAATTAGTAGTGGGGGCTTAATACACTACGAGGGAGAGGACCCAAGGAGGGGGGTGGGATAAAAGGATGATTGTTAGGGAGGAAACATAAAGAAAAGGTCTGAGACAAACGCCACATAACGTTTGATTGTGAGGGACGTGAACGGTTCAAGTGGGATGACGAGTAGGAGAGAAGCTATAATAGACAAGGCCTTTGTTTCAGTGCCAGAAGAAAATGAGGAGATTGAAATGGTCGCTGAAATTGCTATATTAGCAGTGCACTATAATACACTGTTGGCACCTGAAATGGAGCCACTTGCACTTTTATGTCTCTCTGGCTTACTGTCGCTTTGTCCATTTGTCATTCTTTCTTTAACACACACCGTCTTTCTCTCTCTCTCTCTCACACACACACACACACACTCTCTAACTCCCACTCACGTCAAAGGCACCCTCACATGCTGCACCACGCTCGACAGCGGGCCCGAGCACAGATCAGGCATCTTTTAGGAATGTCAGTCACAACACCGCATGACCTTCGTTGACCATAACCCTGCCAGCGCTGCCTCACACACCTCACACACACCTCACACACACAAACAGCGGCTGATCTGGAGCTGTCAGGGTGTCGGTGTTAAGGGTGTGACTGTCAATCATTCCCTTTGGGAAATGCAGGCTGGGAAAAAGAAGGTTGGGAGGGGAGGGGGCAACTGGACAGGATGAGAGAAGCAAGCAGAGCTAGAGAGACATATAGCATTGGCAATTTGTGAGTGTGTGTGTGTGTGTGTGTGTGTGTGTGTGTGCCTCTTTGTAATCACAATGCAGCGGCCTTAAACCGGTCTGACCCCCCCGGGAGCGACCCGCAGTTTAAAGCCCCCTGTGCCCGACCCCAGTGGCTTGACCGGGGCCCATAGGGGACACTGACCTATGAATCCTGGGTATTATAGTCTTGAGTCTCAGTCTATAGAGCTACTAGAGCCGATCCCTGTCGACCTCTCGCCCTGTGCCACTCCACGCCCCGTGTCCGGCGCAGGGAAGTGAATGGCTAAAAAGCCAAACTCTGCCCCAGAGGTCTAAGGCTGTAGCCTGGATGTTGCTCCATATACTACCAGTCCTCTTGTGTGTGTTTGTCCTCTTGCACTTGTCACTGACTGAATAAATAAACCCGATGCAGGGGTACCTTTTAAAGAATATTCCCCTAATGTGACCTCAGGCCTGCAGATTAGAGGTGAGAGTGACAAAGGAATACAATCGCTAGCTGCTTGTCATTTTGTTATTCAGCCTGCTACTTACACCTGTCTATTCCGCTCAGGTTTACATGTACTGAACTGCTGAGAGAGGGCGGCAGGTCAATTTAGATGCAGCATTAAGACAAAAATCCTTTCCTCCATCTCGTCCACGTACACACACACACACACACACACACACACACCAAGCAGCAGGAAGTGAGGTCACAGCGAGGACCTGGGTCAATATGCTCATTAACCCGTGCAGTGTATCTGGATTATAGGAACATCAATAGAGCCGACTGGGCCTCTGCTGCAGCCATCACAATGCGTCTGGCAGACTGACGGCGAAACACGACTTGATGCTGACTCTTTCAAAGCGCTCCGAGAACAAAAGCAACAGAAAAGAACCAGAGAGAACGTCTATTTCCATGAATGCGATGACTCTGCATTTCATTGTGCAATCTGAAGGATTTCTACAGGTTTGACATGGCATGGCAGGGCATAGCAGGCATAGCAGGCAGGACAGGCAGGACAGGCTGTAAGCTTAAAGCAGAGACGAGGATCAGCCAACATCACAACGTGTCAACATTTGTATCTGTATCTCTGTGTGTGTATGCAAATTGTCTTAGCGAAGCTTGCTTTTCCCCAAAAGAGTTTCAATAAAAAATTGATATTAACAACATATTTGTAGCAAATGTACAGGTACATGTGAAATCCACTTTTTTTTTTACTTAAAAAGATGGTGGATTTGGTATAAGGAAGAAAAATGGGATGAGTTCACTAACTCAATCATCCTCGTGGTGATGTGGCAGTCCTCCCTAGGAAAATGTAATGCCCAAAAGATGGACCTGCGTTTGTTTTTAATGCTTGTTCCCAAACTCCACCTGCGCCCAGAGCCTGCACGGTGCCACACCCTTACCTTGCCAGGGTCAGGGCTCACATAGAGGTCAGAGCCGGACTGGATTGGACAGGGTCTGTCAAACAGGCGGTCCAATACCTCGATCTGCTGCGGCGAGAATAGCTCCCCTCGCATCTGCTTCCTGAGGAAGTCCCGCCCACCGTGGACGTGCCCGTTGGCCAGCGGTGACTCCTGCAAACCTGCAACCGAGAGAGAGGCGAGAGGTTAGAATGGCTGAGTGGGGGAGAGAGAGAGAGAGAGAGAGAGGTTCTGGGGAGTGTGGTGTGCATGATGAAGGAGGCAAAACCAGGCACAGACGATGCAAAAACGATGATGGGTCGACAAAACAAATCACTGAGGGAGATGTGGAGGCTGAAGTTTGAGCAAATCATAGACGCAGATGAAAGCCAATGAGCTGATTCAGGACTTGGTAGATTGTGAAAACTGAGAGAAAATGCGATACAAATGCAATCCATTACCAAGCATACGCTGTCTCTCATTCTTGATCTCTCAAAGAAAAGTACTCACATAAACACACCTCTCCTGCCGTTCGTGTCGTAACACACACACAGACACACATATATATTGCTGCGGTATCAGTATTAGACTGTGAGCTCTCGTATCCTCCAGTTATTGCGAGGCTGAGGGACTGAACAAGACAATTATAAGAACTCTGAAGAGTTGCGGCCCACAAATGATTAGAAAAGAGAGAACTAGAGAAAAAAGATAAAGAGAAAAAGGGGATGAGGGTGAAAATCCCCCGCTATAGAGCCAATTCATCACTCCAAACCGCTCCTGAGAGCCTATTTTAGTCCTCGGGGTCACTGTGTGTTTGGCGTGTGTGTGTGTAAGAGAGTGTGTATCGGGTGGCAGAGGGAGTGATATGACAGACAGGTGGAGACGGGAAACACAGATCCATTTGTACCAGACTGTGATCCTAAACCAACACATACCACACATTACCACCTTCAAGATAGGGGAGGGTTAATTAAGGTGTTGACCATAATACCGCTTATTATTAAAGCTTCTTCCGTTAAAAAAGCACTGCATTAGATTGTTTTTGTGTCCAGATATAGAAAGAAGTTACTATTTGTTGTGTATTCCCTCAGATAATCACAGAAATCCTTCAATTTATACAATGTGTGATTGGTCCAATTCTGAAGCAGCTAACTCATTCAGATGAATACTACCAGCCTGCATTTTGCAAAACTGCATCATGTTTAAATCCTTTACGTGCAGTTGAGTGGACAGAAGGTTGGACAAGATGAAAACAACAATCTTTAAAACAGATTGTCTAAATCAGTCATTTGGAGGGAAAACAGAAAGAGCACACCAGACGTGTCAGTAATAATCCCTCGATTGCACACGAGATGTATGTGTGGGCGTAACTATGACAAGTGCAGTGGGTGATGTTTCAAAAAGAGCACAGCTTCTGCGCTGACTGAATCATCTCCCTAAGTGTTGTACAGTTGGACAACCACC